>NC_135867.1:19795641-19965641 GCF_031162955.1 Sander vitreus
TGCAATGCTGTTTAAGTTTTCTTACAGCTAATCCTAATTTCTTCTTTTCTTTTCATAAGCAACATGGACGCAGCTGAAAGCAATTAGCATTTTATGTGTTTTGTAGTTTTTGAAATTGTCATGGCTTGTGTTCAGAATTTTGTGACCTAAAAGCCAAAATCAGTTTAAATGGGACGGATGACAGCCGCTTGCTGGCGTATACTCATGCCAGCCCATTGTCAAGATAATGTCTGAAGTAGCACAGAACTGATTTAACAAATTGTTTTATCATGTTTTTAAAAAGGTTTTATTTTTGAGTTATAACCTAATTTATCCATAGATTCACAATTAGGATGAGACTGAAAGGAATAAATGATACAGAAAATTAAGATGTCTAATTTTTCGTAAGCTTTAGATGATTTAGTTACTGATAAAGGCTGATATAGAACTATTATTTTCCCCCAATAGCACCAATGTTACTCTTTTCCAGCAGATGTTCTACAAATTACTTTAACTAATAACTTTAAATAGTTGTGATGGAATGATGAGCATTGAAACACACTGCATCCCAGAGTTCCTCTTAATATATTTTTTATTTGTGGTGATGTTGATCATGTTGTGAGTGTGAGTGAGGTATTAACGTGCGGTTCAACAGCTCTGAAATCTGCTTTCGCCAAAGGTACACTACTCAGATATTCAGCTAGTGAATGGCAAGCGCACAGACTGGGGTGGGGGGGGACGTTCTTGATGATGTCATAACCAGCTTTTTGACATCGTGCTGGGTTTGGTGGAGTTTTTAGTGAAGAAAAGTCACTACTGTAGCAGCTGAATGTCACTTTGAGTGTGTTATACGATGTGAGAGAGGAGCAATCTTCAAAAGATAAACAAATACCGAAAGTGCTGCTTCTTCATCCAGTAATCAATCGTCTGTAATGGGAAATGCTGGACTTTGGTGTTTGTGCTCTACTTAAAAACTGTCCCTTCCTTTTAAGCTGTCATTGCCTCTTGTGGAAATGTTTTAATTTAGGGGGCTTTTTGTTTTATTCAATGACACCTCAGAGTTACAGTGTTTATGATTCCACACATGAATAAAGAAAAAAAAAAAAAAGGGGCAACATGTAGTTTCAGTCATGAAAAGAGGTGATATGTTGCGCCCAGTCATCGTTTTGTTTCTCTGTCATCTCAAAAGGATGTTGTGTTTGTTTTTTTGGTCTGCTCCTCCTTATCACTTTTACATCTCTTGCCCCCCTAAAATATGAGGCAACAGCATTTCTTTGTTAAATGTCTTACAGGTTGACATTTAAGTTTTTAAGTGAGCAGTTTATTTAATTTTTGTTTGGAATTTAACAGAAGTGTCACATTACAATGTTCATTTTTTTTTTTTTTTTTTAAAGCATGATAATAACCCTCAAATTCCAAACAATGTAATCGAGTCGATATAAAAAAAAAAAAAACTTCCAGTGTTCACAATTTTAGTTTCCATTAAAATGTCAAGTTTTCATGAATAATTCTGTGGTTTGTGTGTGGTGTCCTGTATTTCTGATGTCAGTGTGAACTATAAACAGTGGTCGGTCAGATTTTGTTCACATATTGCAAACTGACAGTATATTGGTTTACCATGACAAGTCATCTTTATCACATGTTCACTATCACAAAGAAATTCAAAATTTTAAATACACCTGTAACTCTCTTCAAGACCGGCCTCAAGATCAGGTAAACTAGCAGGACCTATCTTATCGTGTCGATGGATACATCCCACCACAGCTAAAACACAATAAGTATATTTACTTTTAATGTACCCAATTGTGAGATACTTCTTTACTTGGATATATATGTTATGCCACTTTATACTTCTACTCCACTACATTAATGTACTGGAAATAGTGAACTTTTTACTCCACTACTGTACATTTAAGAGCTTTAGTTACTAGTTAAGATTTTTCACCCAAAACGTACAGTATGATCACCTTTGAAATTATGATACAAAAGCCTGCTTTTCAGCGCAAATCGTTTTGTATTAAAATCAGTTTTCATTTCTCAAAATCCTAGTGCAATGATGCACCTTATACTTTTTTATTTCAAGATGCAGTCGATTCTTTAGACATGTTCTTTTGAATTTAACAAAGGCTGAAAGTGTAACGAATGTTTTTTCGCTTGGAAAATAGTCTTTTCAGAATCATCTAGAATTGTCTTTTTAAGACTTACACTAGATTGAACTGCACAACATTAGTCTTTAAAGTAGTTAAATGAGCTCCACCTTAAACTGGCTACGACAGTAAAATGCTACTTACACATGAATACACAAGTAATAATAATCCTCTAATATAATTATTAATAAAACTATGAAATAAGCCATTCTACAGTACTTTAGGATACTTTTAGTGCATTTTTGCTGAAAATACTTTACTTTTACTTAAATTGGATTTTTAATACAGGACTTTGATGTATTTTAAATGGTTGTATTATCACTTTTACTCAAGTATAATTTTATTTATATAGCACTTTTTAAAACACAAAGTTACAATATACATGTACAAACACACATACAAATAAAAGTACACATACAAATACATATACAAATATATGGTACATAGCATACAACCAAAATAAACAAAGGCCAGCAAGACTAACTAGAATATGCATTTCCTGCAGAAAATGCTTGTGAATGCTGAAAAGCTAAATTGCTAAAGCTAAACTGGATTGCTGGCATAATTGCATAAGAAGAAGGTGAAGTAGTAAGAAAAGTGGGAATGGTTTTAATTAGTATGGATTTCATTGAAATGTTGAATAATACCAATAATGTATCAAACAAAAGTGGAATATTTAAAGTTTTTTTTAAAAAGATGTTGCTACACTAAATTGCTCGTGTAAGAAGGTGAAGTTGTAGGTAAAGTGGAAAAGTGCATATGGTTCTAATTAATAAGAATGTCTTAAAAAAGCAGAATAATACCAATATGGTATGAAAGTTTTTGTAAAAAAAGCTGATGCTAAACTGAATTGCCAGCTTGAATTTGGATGAAGAAGTAACTGAAAGAGTAATGAATGAGTTGGTAAAATGGGAAATGGGTGGGTCAAATTAGGAAATCTCAATCAGCTAATAGCACAAAAACTGTAAAAGATATCAAAATGCTTAAATGACGTCTCTAAGTGAAAGTATTTAGGATGAGTAGCATTTCAAAGTGGAAGAAACCTAAAGAGTTTGATTTGAAGATTGCTCCATTGACTTTCAATGTAAAAATAAAAATATAAAATAGCTTAATATTTTAAAAACTATAAATGGTTGGATACAAGCACACATGTCCTTAAAGAGCTGAACATTTTGATATTTCAATGTTTTTGTAATTGAAAGTATGCAGAAGTAGTAGGAGAAAAAGTAATAGTATAGTATGTCCAAAAAAGAGAAAAAGTCATGGTATAGCATGTTGAATAAAGTTATAAAAGGTGATGACATAGTATTACCAAAAAGGCCATTAAAGATTCATAGTATATAGGATTTGCACAAAAAAGGGATGAAGAAGTCATAGTATAGGATGTAAAAAAAAAGGTGATAAATAAGTCATAGAATAGTATGTTGAAAAAAGTGATAAATAAGTCATAGTATAGTATGTCAAAAAGTGTGATAAAATGTCATGGTATAGCATGTTGAATAAAGTTATAAAAAGTGATGGCATAGTATTTGTTGTGGTTTTGGACATTTCTGTTGTGGTTGTGTATATTTCTGTTGCCTGTTTTCTTAATTCTGTCTGGTTCCCGTTTTGTATGTTCTGTATATTTCTGTTCACTGTGGTGTAGACTTATCCTGTTGTTTGTGTATTCTGGTTTGTGTATACTTCTGTTCCCTGTTTGTGTTATGTTCTGTTTCCTGTTTTATTTTGATAGTCTAGTTTTCTGTCTTGTCTAGTTTTGCTTCCTGTGTTTTCCCGCCTGTGTGATTGTCTAATGTGCTCCACCTGTTCCCCAGCCCTGGTGTCACCTGTCCTGTGTTAGCCCCTGTGTTTCCTTTGTCTCTTGTCAGATCATTTTGTGTCTTGTTCCTGTTAGTTCATGTGTTTTCCCCGTGTCAGTTTGGTATTTCCCTGGTTTTTGTACTCCCTTGGTTTTTTGGATAACTTTCTTCGTTTTTGGTATTGGTTTTTGCCTGCTGGTCCTCCCAGGACTCCCTTTGTTTCCTTTAATAAATGCTTGAGTTCTACCCTTCTCCTCCCTGCCTGCCTCTCCATGCGTTTGGGTCCTTGAATCCTCCACTGCGTGACGTATTTTCAAAAAGGACATTAAAAATTTATAGAGTAGGCTTTGCACAAAAAAGGGATGAAAAAGTCATAGTATAGTATGTCAAAGTGATAAAAAGTCATGGTATAGCATGTCGAATAAAGTTATAAGAAGTGATGGCATAGTATTTCCAAAAAGGCCATTAAAAATTCATAGTATAGTAGGCTTTGCACAAAAAAAGGGATGAAAAAGTCATAGTATAGTATGTCGAAAAAAGTGATTAAAAAAGTCATAGTATAGTATGTCGAAAAAAGTGATTAAAAAAGTCATAGTATAGTATGTCGGAAAAAAGTGATAAAAATGTCATAATATAGCATGTGGAACAAAGTCATAGTATAGTATGTCGAAAAAGTGATAAAAAGGTCATAGTATAGTATGTCAAAAAAAGTGATTAAAAGGTCACAGTATAGCATGTCTAAAAAAGTCATAGTATAGTATGTCGAAAAAGTCATAAAAAGGTCATAGTATAGCATGTCTAAAAAAGTCATAGTATAGTATGTCGAAAAAAGTCTGGAAGAAAATGCAAAGTAGACACAAAGAGCCCCAGCCCAGAATGGGGATTGATCCAAGGGTCAGACAGTAATGTGTTTGTTTGCAGTTGTGTGAACCACTACACCACCATGACCACAACTGAAATATGCTGAAAACCGTCTTAGTACAAAATGGCAAAAATAGTGATGAAGTCAGAGTTGAAAGAAGTGATAAAATAGTCATAGTATATTATGTCGAAAAAAGTCATATTGTAGTATGAAGAAAAAAGTGATGAAAAAATGTCATACTATAGTATGTTGAAAAAAGTGATAAAAAAAGTCATAGTATAGTATGTCAAAAAAAGTGATGAAAATGTCATAATATAGCATGTGGAACAAAGTCATAGTATAGTATGTTGAAAAAGTGATAAAAAGGTCATAGTACAGTATGTCAAAAAAAGTGATTAAAAGGTCACAGTATAGCATGTCTAAAAAGGTCATAGTATAGTATGTCGAAAAAAGTCTGGAAGAAAATGCATTTTAGACAAAGTGTCCCAGCCCAGACTGCCAGGGTCAGACTGTAGTGTATCTCTTCACAGCTGTGTGAACCACTACACCACCATGACCACAAGTGAAAGATGCTGAAAACTGTCATAATATAAAATGGCAAAAATAGTGATGCAGTCAGAGTTGAAAAAAGTGATAAAAAAGTCATTGTATAGTATGACGAAAAAAGTGATAAAAATGTCATAGTTTAGTATGTCGAAAAAAGTGATACACGCAATACACACACATTATTAACCCAGAAAATGCTTGAAAGAAGCACTAGCCTTAAACAGCGGTGAAACACTAAAACTGTAAAAGATATCAAAAAGCTAATTCATTTTCTAATAGCTGAAGGTTTTGTTAATAGTTTAAAGCTGGAATGACATCTCTAGGTATAAAAAGGGTAACCTATTGTAAAAGATCTAAATACTTCTTGTGGTAAACGTCCTCAAATAGGTTTCCAAATAAATTATATAATACATTTATAAATAAAATAGAACACACAAGTTAACAAGTCTGTAGCTTTTAGGAGCCCCGGAGTTTTGGTTATTCAGCCTTTGTTTTACTGGCAATCTATGACAAATATTTAACAGTGAAATCTGAAGTATATGAGAAGAGGTGTTGCCTTGTTACCACCAGCAGGGACACTGATCATTCTTTGAGTCTCGTGGAGTCTCAGTATTTTGGGATGATAATCTAAAATAACCGACTGACAGCAACATTTTAGTTTGAACTCAAATCAGATTCATCCAGTTTTTATTAAATAAAAAAAAAAATCTTTGCAAATTATTCAAACGTAAGACGCCAGGTTTTCTTGTTCAGACAAGTTTCCTGGAAATCCTCTTTGCTTTTGACAGCATATGTTAGAAAAGGTTCCTGCTCAGTGATAGATGTGTTCAGTTACTTTGTGTTCAGACATGCTGCTGGAGCAAGGACAGCATTTGTGGCAGCCTTGTGGTCATAAGGAGCTTGACAAATGGGCCTTGGAGAGCTGCTGTGCCATCAGTGAGCAGAGGTGCTGATTGTTGCTCAAAGGCGCCCCCTTGTGGATGAAGGATCAGTGCACATAGACTGAGACACTACAAAACGACAGAGATGTTGATTTATTCATCTTTTTGGTTTCATTAGCAGATGATGTATAAAGCAACCCAGACTGAATCTGGTTTCACAAATGTTCCAAGTATTTAATAAGTTACTAATTCTAGAGGGAAACAGGTATTATATGTAAGATCTTTCTGTAATATTTGTGAATAAATTGCAGTATAAAACAGGAATTTAGTTTTACCTTAACTTTGACCTGTAACATGTAGCCTAGATATTTTTTTTTTTTTTTTTATAAATCTGCAATATAAATGGATTATAATCTGAATAATTTATTATGTATCATATTACTAGACTCGATATAGGACTATCTTCACTCTAAAAATCACTAAACCGCTGAAAATGAGTGTGTGTGTGTGTGTGTGTGTTTCAAAGAAATGTTTTGCCATCTGTTGATTACTGAATCTGTGAGCTATTGACACTGCAGGTGGTGTATTTTTTACCACAAACACACACACATACACACATTTTTTCACTCTTTCCATGAAATTGAACAGGTGTTTAACGCCACCCCCTCAATTGTACCTTGATTACTCTGTACTTCACAGAGGCCACACGGGGCTTAATGGTTAGTGCGCTGGTGCTCAGAGAGATTGTCCAATGTCACTAAAAGGTTTGATATTTGCTGAGGTGTTCCTGAACTTCTTCTCACCCCAGACTGCTGCAAAAAGGATGAGCACAGGGTGACCCTTTTGGCAAAGAAAAAGGTGACAAGCAAAATAAAGATGTCCTTCCCTACCAAAAGTCAAATGTGTATCTGGAGAACAATCTCTTTTTAACTGAACCAGGACTCCATTACTAATATCAAAAGTTTGATTGATACAAACTTTTTTTTAAACTATGTAGTTTCCTTATTCCACCATTTAATCTGTTTATCTTTGACTGATTTATTTCATTACGAGCAACATTGTTTCTACTTGTCATGACATCATCTGAATCTTACAGTAAACAGTTTCTCAATGCCTCAATCCAGCAACTTATAACTAATCAATACTTATGTTGCTACGTCTGTAAATGACAATTATGGGGTTGGTAGTATAATCATCAGTGTGGAAGAAGTATTCACATCCTTTACCAGTGTAAAAGTACGTACACCACAGTATAAAATACTACAAGTAAAAGCATAGATAGATGTAGATAGATAGATAGATAGATAGATAGATAGATAGATATATCTACATACTTCTTTGTCTGTTGTATTATTATCTGTTGTTTATGTGGATGCCTACTTGTAGTCCTCCACCACGTCAACATCCTCTCCCAGAACACACAGTGTTTGTGAAAATGTCCTCTTCCTGTATACAGTTCGGTAAGGGTCACAAGATAAATTACAATATATATATTTTTTTACTTTTCTCTTGCATTTTTATGTAATGTCATTGAGCATCATGTATTTGTATGAAAACTATTTAAGAAGTTCAGAGGGGAAATTACTGCTAACAAACAAACAAACTGCTAACAACTCATAGACATCTGGCTGTCAAAATATGTGAAGTATAAGTATAAAGTACAATACATAAAGTAAAATATAAGTGCCTTCAAATTGTCGGGTAAATGTACTTAGTTGCTTTTCACCACTGGTCGTGTTACCATCATGGAGAAAACTGAAGCAACTTGCACAGTAAAATAGTAAAGATTTTCCAAAACATACACACATAACGAAAGAGAAATTTTCTATTTAAAAGTAATTATGTGAGAAAAAAATGCAAGAAATCTTTGAGATGAGGTAAAAACTTAAACACATACTAAACAACAATAAAAATCAAACGTTTGCATCAAATTAATTCTATCAATTCTATCAAGTTAATTCTTATTTAGCCCACATGATGAACAATTTCATTTGCATTCTGCTCTACAGCACAGAATGTCAGATGTGAACTGTAAGGCCAGTTTTTCTGAAGCCGTTTAATCAACCCTCATATTTGTGTGACATTGTTCAATAATCTGTGGTCTTATTCCTCTGTCGCTTTTGGTTTGGCTTTGTAAGTCACAACTGAAACGTGATATATGACATTTCTCAGTTGTACAGGTCAAGAACTGTTTTATAGAACAGTTTCTCTATTGAAAGCCCTCAGACATTTTGAGTCTTTACATGCTGTTCATTCTTGACAGAGGACAGAAACCAGGGGCAATGGATCATCTGAGTGCATCTCCTGCTTCCTGGGATGAATATATTAGCTCTGACAAGACAGTCCCTGACATTTAGTGATCTGTGATGATCACCATAAACCTTCATCATCAAATGTCAGACTGAAGTACTTTCCAGAGTTTGCAACTGATCTGATGAACACCACGGTTTAGAGAAGAAATACTGCAGGCCCAGTCCCAATGTTCATCCTGAGCCGTAAAACATTGAACACTCACAGACTTTAATTAACATCTACTGTGTGCTGAGCGAGAACGTGTGTGAGTGCAGGAAGGTACTAGGGCTCAAATGCTTTAATGGGACCGCTGCCCCCTTACATTTTCATATGGTATGGGGAAGCCGCTATTCTGTGACTTCTGTTGATGCTTTTAAAAAGCATAAAGACTCACCTATTTAAACTGGCCTTTGTCTCATGTTTGTTTTTAAAGTTTTATTTTACTGTTTGTATTTGTATGTATATTAATATTTTATTCTCTTCTATTGCTTGTTCTTTTATTAAAACTTATGTTTTAACAATTTTACTCTTGTGAAGCACTTTGTGACTTTGTTCTGTAAAAGGTGCTATATTATCTCATATTATTAAGCTAAATAGACATTTATATAATATTATTTATAGAATAAAGGGTATGAGGCATTTTCCCAGATTTGAGTTTCATGTGCACCAAAGTGTATCCCTCTGGCTGACCTCTGCACTGATTTCAGAGGATGACACCTTCTAATCTAAGCTGTCACCTTGAGTATGACAATATTCTCCAGGTAGCGAATAAGCTACTTGGAGGACTTTGAGAACCTATTTTGAACAAGACTATCGCCATGTTAGCAGCCCATTGAGGCTGTACTTATGGGCACAGTGGTAAAGCTAAATGCTAATGCTAGCATGGAAACACGCTCACAGTGGCAATGCTACCATGCTAATGTTTAGCAGGTTAAATTGACCAGGTTCACCATTAGTGTAGCCTGTTAGCATGCCAACATTTACTAATAAGCGCTAAACACAAGAGACTGACGGAAAAGTCATTAGTTTTGCAGGTAAATATTGTGCAACATACAATTTGCCAAATGAAAAGTCAGGGAACCACCAAAGTCATTAGAATGTATCTTCTAGGAACCATGAATATCTGTACAAAGTTTTATAGCGATCCATCCAATAGTTTTGAAATACTGTAGTTCAGTCTGGACCCAAGTAGGCCGACAAACAGACCAACATTGCCATTCATGGAATATACACATATACAGTATTTATCTTTTAGATACCTTGACAGTTTGGATATTATAATCAGCATTTCTATACAGCAGTTCTGCTGACTCCATGTTATTGGGACTAGACTAGTAGTAATGGTTTTCAGAGATGATACATTTTACAAAGCAAAATGTGATCACGTCTAAGAAAAAAATAAGTAACAGGTGACTTTCTGAACTCCAGTGTAGGAGGAAAAGTTATGTGTCAGCATGTAAAGAAATAACACCCATACATGATAACACGCTGGTAGCTTTGGACAATCCACAAACTCTCTAAGACTAACACTAAGCAGTGCTGAGGAAGTTCGGTACATATGCCCTGATTATGCCCTCATTGAAATCCTCTGATTATGCACTGGACTGTCGTCATCCATCACTGAAACTGTCTGTATATTTAGGCTCAGTGGTCTCAGAAACATACAGTATGTCCCCGGTTCTTGTCTGTCTAGTGACAAAAAACGCTTACTTATACTCTGCATCTATGCATGTAATCCCACAAGGCCCATCATTCATTTCCTGTTTACTTGCACTCCTCTGTGGCCACTCTTCTTGACACTGTTGTTCATGAGAGAGGGGAAGATGGAGTGAGTTACAAAAGACTGGAAATCCATATACCCAGGCAGACACTGTGACACAGGTCACGTTGTCTCTTTAGCTGTGCACTAAAGAGATCCAGATTTCGATTATTGAAATCAGACGAGACACAGTCCGGCTGTAATGATGGTACTGCAGCTCAAAATATATAAAACAAGTGCATGATGATGAGACAGTATGCCCAGTGGAGCATCCACATGATCTCAACAGCAGGGCCACCAGTGTCGCCTGAGGACTGTAAGGCAAGTGCAGCTGGCCTGCTGATGATTTCTTTTGGGTCATCAGTAATATTCTCTCAGCAAACTGCTGCATATGCTAGGTGGAATTAAGCTTTGTGTGCTGGTGGGCTGCTGTGGAGGAGGAGGCGTGGGGGCAGTTTGTGTGATATGGGCCATTGACTGCTTTTCCATAGCTCAGGAACAATAATGAGATTTTTTTTTCCCTTCAGAATATCAGTGCCGCCATTCAGCACACTGATTGTGTTTATGAAATTGTGCATACATCTCTCAATGCTGGAGCAGGGGAAGGGAAAGCTATTTTCAAAACATTAGCAAATTGTTTTCTGTTATTGTGCAGAGATTGATAAGAGTATGCATTGTCTAAACACTAGTCTAGCATTACCAGACCTAGCTCACGCACGCATGCATGCACACACGAACGCGCACACACACAGGGAAAAAACATAAAATAGCAAAAGCATGCTTTTTTGCATATTGCTCTTTCTATCAAAAAAGAGAAAACAACCTAGCTAAAAAAACTGTAAACTGTATAACCTTTCCTTCATACTGCCATTAAGCTGTAACTACAGTAAATCCAATTGTTTGCGCTAGTTTAGATGTATTTCTGCTATAAAAACACATTTTGAGGATAGCAATGCAATTTACCATAATGCAGTTTATGTGGTTGCTGTTTTTACTTAATTCATATGTATGCCTCATGCATTTGATGTATTATTGTATACTGTGCTGCTTATGAAATGTTCATGATGAGATATAAAAATAAGCCTTGAGCTTGACCTTGCCTTTGAAATCTCTGGCATATTTCTCACCAGCAGATATTGTGCCAAATGACTTGAGATTTCCCACAGATCACCTTTTACCTGATAAAAACCTTTGCATGGCAGCGTTAACCACCATAAATGCTTTAGTTCCTTCTCATGCATGGTAGGGTACAGCTCTCAGTAGTGTTTGCAGTGAAACTGATTTTCTGAGCATTTCATTGCGTTTAAAATTTTTTGTAATGTTTGTATCATAAAAGCAATACTTAGACAATGATACCATATCACATATTACACTGCGCCGTGATATGGCTCTTTGAGAGGTGTTTTCTCGGACTTGTTTTTTAAATTGATCACAAATCTTACAAATGCGGTATGAAAGCTGTTGAACTGATCTTCCCAAACACTGTTGCAAATAATACTGTATGGATTTTTTTGGGCTAATTAATGAACTGCTGCCCTTTCTTTCTAGTGGAGATCTGTGCCATTTAGACAAGGAGGTCAGTGTATTGGTGATGTTTTAAAAAAAAATCTGAATGTGTTGTGTCAGAATGTCTTAGTGACTCATACTCAATCTGTTCTACTAAAACAATATTAGATTCAGCACGCCTCTTGGCCTGTTGGCAATTAACAGTCTTTTCACCTACACACATACTGTATATCTCTCATTAATCTAATTGCTGCCATAGTTTTAGGATGCCTCAGCACAGGGGGGACTGGAAATGTACTAAAATCTCACTGGGTATGGAGGTATATTTTCTTTTCCAAAGTAGAGACTACAGGCTGTAATGTGAGCTTTAAAAGCCAGACATTTGCAGCACCCAGCCAAGTAATCATTAATCCATCGGTAATGATCCCATCAACACCATTACCTCCCCCCTTGGCATTTACTTTGTATTTTTGCTCTGTCCTCCAGTAATAATTGACACTCTCACCTGCTTCTACAGTCTCTTGCTCTCTAGTTTGCTCTAAGGCAGCTATTGATTCTGAAGCATCGGATCCATGGAGACAATGATGATGAACAATGAACAGACAGCTGCATCCTCTGTGATCTGGGCCAAAAGTGATGGCCTTTTAAAGCATGTAATGCCTCATCTGGTGGATAATATGAGAGAAAAGAGGGACACAATATGTGAATTTTCTGAGTCAGTTAGCTCATGGCCTCCTAGGATTTTTTATGCACAAGTCTAAACATTGGGGCTATAATTACTTTGATTCTAAAAATGACTGAACGTGTATGTTTCTTTTTCTGTAAGAAAAAGAGTCACCAGTCTGCATTTGACTCTCTATTTAAAATTCCATCTCCATGGTAAGCATTCTGCTAAAGTTGTGTGTGACAACATATACAATAACATATATATATATACAAACTAAATATTAAATAAGTAGGAAAACAACATATACATGTTAATGATCGATACTTGATCGATGTCAAACCTTCACAATGTGTAACAACAATTTACTAATCTTCAGACCTCACATTACATCTTATTTAACATTATTTATATTAGAGGAATAATGAAACATCAAAGTAATGGGATTACAGTTATCTCATCCCTTGGAGTTTTGATAAAGTAATTAAAAAATATGTAGATAGTGGTCAGATAAAACCTAATTTAAATGTATTAACGTCATCTACAGCTAATTCATTTGATCTGCAATAGGCTACATGTAAAAAGTAAAGCTTAATTTATTTCTCTTAATATTTGTAAGATATATTACTCAGCTGGAGTTATCTATCGAATTATGTTACCATGTTCAGTATTATCTCACAGTGTTTGTTAGATTGATAGACTCTTCTTACGTTATGTAAAGATTATATGAGCTCAAGAACAATTTCTGTGAAGATGCACACAATAAAACTAATTTTTCTGAGAAAGTCAATAGTCTCACACAGCACGCTCCTGTTTGTCTCGTATCTCCACCTTCTCAAAAACAATCCAGGCACCGGTTTCACATACAAAGCTGTCCGCCTTCTTGGCTGCAGACTATTTGCCATTCCCAGAAGGTCATTTTGGTTAATGCACATTTGAGTTATCATGGACTCTTAACTAGTTTTTAATCAGCAATTATTAGTGAATTGGAAGGCTGTGCAGGCGTATGACTCTCTGCTGGCGGGAGAGTGCCCATCAATGTCACGTCAATTTCCATGCCAAAGGCTACATTAGGCCTGGAGTCTGGGAGGAAAGAGCCACCTGAGTGCCTCATCTCCCCATCCACAGCAGTCTTCCCATCAACTATTGACTCTATTACACAGCTCTGTCAAAAGAATTTTCCGCTTCAAAAGAGGAGCAACCATTACATTGCTGTGCAGGGAGATAATTTAGTGATGCACATAAAATTAAGTGCATATCCATTGAACATTGCTCATTATTGCACTTGCATTCCTACAATACCAGGCTTCTGTGAGGATCCTGGATGTTTCCCAACCTTTCATTCATTTTCAAGGTATAAACTTGATTATTTAGGCTGATGTATTATATAAATACCTCGTCATTTTCATCTATATCTAACCTACCTGTAATTGGCAATTAAACATGCCGGCATCTCAGACTTGCTCTTAATTACCGTTAATAAATGCTGAGGGGCCCTGAGGTGTCCTCTCAGGGTGGAGGATGGGGGTTGTGAGCCTCCTGCAGCACCACATCATGGCATGAATATGCATGGCAGCCAGGCATTCTTCAGCTCGCTCCTCTGCTTTGCAGGCTGACGCACACGGAGGTGGCAGCAGGTCACTACCACTTCTTCATTACACCTCCATGGCGGCCGGAGCATTGTTGTTACCATGCAGCTTCCTCACAGTGGCATTCCTGCACATTGTGGCTTGTTTGTGTTTGCCAGGAGCTGTCACATTCAGCCCATGGGAAATATGTACAGAGCCGCTGGTATGAGCCGAGGCCGTCAAATGAGCCGGTGACATGCTGCACACATATTTGGTGAAGTTTGTGTGTGTATGTGTGTGTGTGTGTGTGTGTCACTGTGTGTTTGAAGCCAGGTAAAAAGTTTGTAAACACCCTGGATTTCAGTGTTTTTGGTTAAATGTCAAGCAACATAAATGTAACTTTATTTTAAGTAAAAAATATACTACAATGTAATAAAGGAAGAGGTCACTTAAATTAGGCAACTGTGCATTTGTAATAATTATAGTTTATATATGATAGAAATCAGATGAATACAGGTGATTAAAACAATATTTTTACTTTAAAGCAAACTCTCATTCAACAGATATCTAACAGCTTCCTTGTCTCCGCTGTGAGCTGACATTTAGCGCCCATAATGACTGCTGATTGTCTTGCAGTGTTCCACCAAAGACCTGAATCCTTGTATTCAAGGGCCGATGAGTGTCAAGCTCTCTGATCATAATGACACTTTTAATTAGTACTTAATTAAAGGCAGGTGGACTGAAAAGGTCAACCAGTTAGGCCTGTAAGTTTAAAAACACAGACAAGTGCGAGCATTAACTATTTGATGAATTTGTCTGCTAATTACAGTGACCAGGAATCTGGACAAACTCCAGTCAGATCTGTTAATAAAAATAAAATATAATAACATCACAAAGCCACAAACATTTTTCAAGTGTGCTTACTATTTACATCTATATTGCTTGGGATTTGAAAAATATTCCTTATATATATTTTTAAAATCACATTTTCTTATTTTAGTTTTTTTTATCGCACGTCTACAGCAATTTCAGAATTGTTATTTAACCAAAGACATTTACAAATACTGGGCATACAAAACATTTAACTGGCCATATATATTTATTAACATATGTGCTGTATTCTATCTGTTTATTATACATCATGGTTTATGTGTTTGAAATGTTTGTATGTCATGTATGAACATACCTTATGACTGGGCTCCACACAAGCAAAACAAAAAGGAAATCAAAAGCAGTTTCTGTAAAAGTGAAACAATAGTCCAGACTGTCAGTTGGATTATCATTCTGCCCATTACACACACACAATGACTTCAGCGTGATCTAAACTTCTAGTGGCTCGGCTCTGAAAAACAGAGCTGGGAACAGTATTGATCTCAGTCAGAATTATAGATCACCTTGTCTGAATGAGTGATGAAGCTGTCGGGACTGTTGCTTTCACCTGACATGCACCCACATTAAAAATCCTGATCCCTGAATTTCAATGCAGCAGTAACATTATGTTTACAATCATAGTCTATCACAGTTAACATTACTGGTATATACAAAGATCTGATGAATAGATCTAGATATGTACATCAGTGTTATGAAAAATGGAACAATCCACTCAGAAACCAGTGTGACTTTAATCTTTAAGAAACTGAAAAAAAATCATTGTTTAGAGCAGTTAGCAGAAATATATATATTTATATATATATATATATATATTTTTTTTAACTGTGTTTTTTTTTTAAACACAGTCAGTGGTTCATTCGTCTGGTTGACCTCGGAAAATGAATCAGATTTTTGTTTCTGGCATGTGAAATGAATTTCTTCATCTCAAATAAAAGCAGAACTAATCACACTGTGACAAACACATCAAAGGTGTCTCTACTGATTTAAAAGGGCTGTCATGCAGAAGCCTTGTTTTCTCATCTCATCCTCAGCTTATTCGCTGAGCTTCAGCTAATATTGATGCTCTTCATGTGATACTGCTGACAGAAAATAAAGCACTGGTGGATGCCGGGCTTTTCCTCCTGAAAGCGCTGCATCTTCCTCAGTGCATGGAGAGACCACTGAGGGGCAGCAGAATTACACGTCTACACTTGTTTGTTCACCGTTTGCCCCCCTTATGCACCGTAGTGTCCGACTTCATTAATCCTGCTGACTTGTACCTAAGTGACCTGGAAGGATCCCGGTGCCGATATGCTGAGTGTGTGGTCAAGTGAAAATGTGGAATGAAAAAGCCTGGTTGTTATAATAAACAGAAAGTACACACAACAGTTCTTTTGCTCCAGTATCCAGTTATGGGATGTCAGCAGATGCTATACAGTATGGGAAGTGAATGCCTCTTTGATGTGATGGTTCACCACATAATTAGACGTGATATTAAAATGCTGAGATAAATATTATCAGGTAAAAAATATTTTCCCATCTTTAGCAAATATATTACAATAAAAAAAAGCCCAATGAAACAGGGAAAACAAGTCATATAACAATTCAGTTTATTTTATTTATTTTCCAGACAGACACATCAATTTCTGGACCACAGTAGAGGATGGAAACCTTTCACAGACATTTTTTGTCAATATTATTATTTGAAAATACAAATATAAAATTAGACTTTCCACATTTGATATGTGAGAGACCCCCATCCATTAATATTATTATCATTATTATTATTATTATTATTATTATTTTTTTAGTACATTTTACAACAGGGCTTAAGCAAGCCATATGATAACCTGAAAGATGCTTTCAGATGTCAGTCAAGTCTGTCTGTCTCTCGCCATAAAAAGTCGGTTAACATAAAAAAAGGGGCAAGTGTTAGGAATGGGCAGACAGCAGTGAAGAGAGCTCTGTGCTCAGCCTGCAGAAACATGGAAGCACAGCAGAGCCTCACACTGCCGTCCATGCAGTCTGAAGAGCTTCCAGGCTCCCCTCTAGGCCATGCGGTCTGCTCCAAACTCGACAACACGCCAGGGGTGAACTCTCGTATTGGTGAACATAAGCTAATAATGACTATATGTAGCTGTGTGAGGATTATTCTGTATACAGCTGAGGTCTCCAGTCTAATATTGTTCAGACAAAGTTGAATGAGTGAAAACTGCAAATATATATTCATCTATCCACATATATATTGCAAATGCATGTATATATTTAGCAATGAGCATGGGTGAGATGGCAATGGTTTGGACTGAAAAGGAAATTCACCCTAAAACACAACAGTACATTTGTGCTATTTCTGTCACCTTGGAGAGTTCAGTCTAGATTTGTGAACATGAACCCATCTTTGTCATATATCCTGAAACGAGATCCAACACTAGAAATGGTGGTGTTATAGTGAGAGTCACTTTGTGGACTGGGAGACTAACTTTGTGGTCACTGTGACGGTATCCAGTATCTCTCATGAGATAAGGGCACATTGTCTGGTTAAAACCATTAGCACCACTATGAATAAGCCTCTTTTGGGTATAAATGCTCAAGAACGTTCAATGAGCCTTCAAAGTCAGTCTAATTAATTAGAAATGGAGCAGAGCCTGAACCAGTCTTCGTCTGATGTCCCAGCTTTAGGGAGACAGTTGTTCTTATCCATAGAACAGATTTGAATCCAAGACGACAGAAATCACATAAGTGTGTGTGGTTTCAGGGTGGGGCTTTCCCACAGTGGATGGGATAAATTGTTTGGCCATTGCCTAGCACTTGCCTCAAGATTCAAGTTTAAATGGATACGGTAGTACACTACAAATGTCAACACCTTCCAGGTTGACTTTTTTTCCTTTTTTGATAATTTTTTTTCTTAAACCAAGACCCCTTCCCTCTCCCCAAATGGATACGCTAGTCTACTAAGATGTGTAACATTCATCAGCTGTAAACTGCTGTCAGTTTGAGATAAAATGAAATTACAGCAACAGAGCCATGCTACCTTAAAGTCCAAGCTACAGGATCACAAAACGATACAAGAGTCATTTTTATATTGTGTGAGGGGAAAATGAGCAATTTCATTTTAGTCTTTTAGCCACCAGGCGCTGCAAAAGTGAGAAAAACAAAATAATATATTTCATACTTGTTGCACTGTTATTTGTTTTTCAGATGAAATGGCAGCATAATTGGAATCAACTACAGCTCCTAATGAGCTTCTTGTATCGGTTTGAGTTATACTTTATTTGATAAAATATTCAGATGAAAAAAGGGACATGCTGCAATTGAACAGGAGGAAGACTTTCTTTTATCTTTACACAAAAGTTGGTGCATTTAAAGACTCCTATTATAATTATTGTTTATCTATTGTTGAGATATTTTCTGACACTATAATGTGCAAATGAGGCAAAAATAAGCATTAATACTCAGAGCATGTTATTTTATGTTTTAAAATAAAGTATTTTTAGCTTTCCTTAGTCTTTCAAATACTAAACTTTTCCTGTATTTTCTAATGTGATTGATTACTTTTATCATTTTACAATAAAGTTTAATATGATTTGACTTGCATTACATGTGGACATTGTATTATTTAAAAAAAAAAGACTATGTCCTGTATACTTGCTGGATTCATTGGAATATTGTGTCTAACAAAGCTGCCATTACTGTACATACTGTATGTAATTTGACAGTCTATACTGGATGAGAAAAATGAATAGAGACTAATGTTATTAATTTAACAATATTACATTTTAAGACCCCAGGAGGTGAAATAAATGAAATAACTGTTAAACCTAAATTATGTTTAATTGAGATTATACTCAAAAACATAACTGTGTGCCCAGCTTGAGGCTTTATAATAGGCTTGTTTTTTTGCTTGAACACAGCTGCGTGTGTAATTCTAACAGGTCTGAATTCTGGACATCCTTTGATATAGTATTTTGAGGAAACTTTGAGCTTTTAATTTAAGTTTTGATCTAATCTTTTCTGCTCTGATTTAGGTTAGCAATGAATCACAGCGTTAGGGTGCTGGTCCAACGTCAGGACATGAGTTTGATCTATTCTATTAATCAGCCCTGATACACACCAACAGCTGCTTATAATCCTTTGGAGCCAGAGGTCTTCACAGGTGGGCTTTTCCATTTTCTGTCTCTTATACGCCTCTATAATGTCAATGTGTGAACAACATTGATTACGGATTAAAACAAAAACTAGTTCCCGGAATCTATAATGTCAATGTGTGAACAACATTGATTACGGATTAAAACAAAAACTAGTTCCCGGAATCTAAGATTAAAATTATTAGATTAATTAATGGAAGTTTTGAGAGAAATAAGAGATCAAAAACAGTATTATTTAAAAAAAAGACCTATGCCAGTGGCATCTGGGATATATCCAAAGTGTACAAACATTAAAAGATATAGCACTATGACTGATATTACGACTAGTGTGGTAATCATTGGTATGTTTCTTAAAAAAATATGAAATATTTTTTTACATGAAATCCTTGTCCATGACTATAGCTTGTGTCCCTCTTAAAAAAAGAATCAAATAACAGTTTTGCATATCTAGCGTTAGCATTTAAGGTAGTATGGCACACCCCTTTTAAAACATTCAAGGGTGGGGATCCAAATAATGCCTTGTGTACAATTCCATCTTACGGCAACGGCTTCTCTTTTGTTCATCCATGAGAGCTTTGGTTAGCTGAAACCATGTGAGAGTGGCAAAACCAAACCAAAAAATAAAACATACAGGGAATAAATTACAATGAACCTCTATCAAAATAATTGTCTGCAAATATCAGAATGACATGAGATCATTGAGAGAAAGGTCTATCTTGACTGGTCCTAAATCCACTATTCACTACAAGTATTATATTAATGAGTGCTATATAACATCTACTTTGTAATTACAGGAGATAGAAAAAGAGCGCGAGAGGGAGAGGGGTAAATATGAGAGAAAGGAGAGGTAGAGCAAGGGAGAACAACAAAGACCACTACACTGGTATCAAAGACAGCACTCTGTTTACAAGTTAACTGTGATTTCTTTACACACTAATGAAATACATGAATGATCAACAAAAGAAGGAGGATCTCTGAGGATGGGGGATGGAAAGAGAGAAAGCAATGGATGCACAGTACATTTTAATAGTATATTACAATTATTAATATATAAACCACAAAGTATCAATAAAACTCTGATTAAACTTGAAATCAGCAAAGAAGCATCTTTCTTTTTTTCTCTTTTTTTTATAGTTTTGTATTTCTTATTTTCTTTTACATTTGAACATTACAAGGTTTTTTTTTTCTCTTTAAATTATTACTTGATCACACCTCCATATCATTTACTTTAGAAGTATCCAGCATATTTCTTTACCTGGTTGTTTTGAAATAAAAGAAATGAGACAAAAAGTGGGTAAAATGAAAACAACAGATACACCTGCAGCAGGTAAAGTACTTCAGAAAACACACCATTCATTCCATTAATGACTTTAAAAACCCGACTGGAGCATATTATTATTAAATGTTTGTCATGAGTTAAATCATTACCACACACACGTGTAAAACCTGGTGCAGCGACAGAGAGTGAATATTTCAGTGTCATATTTTAACCCTGTATAAATATCTTTAGATGAGACATAGCTCTAATATATAAAGAGATCCAAGTGTACACTGCAACATATCAGTTACTACTTCCCAAGATGTTAACTCACCTCAAAACTCTGAAGCGTTTGTCTAGTCGAGAATACATTAACCCAAAAATCCTTCATACTATCCTAAAGCACAGGGCCGTTTTTTTTTTTTTTAAAACCCGACATATACATGTGCAAATAGGAAAATGGCCTGTACTTTACTACTCACAGTGCAGTTATGATTCCTCGCTTTATTACCTTTCAGTGTTTTCATTTATTTTGCCACTAGAATAAATTAAACCTGCCAATAGAACTCACAAAGGCTGAGGTATGGTATCAAAATGTTTACTTTTCCTAATTCATTCATAAAAGAACGGATTCAGAGAACAAGCGTCACATAAAGGCTCTAGCACAGAGCCCAGATAATTGTGTTCCAAAAAAACGAATCAGGAACAAGCAGGGTGAAACAAACAATAACATACAACTAACAAGTTCCTCTCAGGAGTATAAAAGTGTCAGGATGCACAGAGCACTGTAAAATGCCTGGTTCAAGTTCTAATCTTCACATCTAAGTACAGTGTGCTTTGGATTAAATCTTCTTTTTGTTTCTCTCTCTCTTTGAAATGATACTGATATCTTAACAGTTAGACAAAAGAGACCAATCAGGCTCTTTTTTTTATTTCTTAAAACTGTGTTGAACTAACTCACCGTTTGTAAATTTGCTGGTATGACACTTGTAAAATTATTCAGCTTCAGTATTTACAGAGCAAGTGTGTTCTGTTTGTCTCTGGGGTCATTTATACTGTCTTCCAGCAGAAAAAAGTATAATAATAACTGTTTACAGCTTTTTCTTCTATTCACACGCTATAACATGTTCTTTTGACACACCATCACAAAAATATGCTATTCTCTCACTGAGTTGGTTATATGCAGTGACTGGAATAATATGTACAGCTACATTTCTTTTTCTCAAGTTTGAATTCACAATGTAGTTATATGAAATTTGTTATACCATATATATTTATTTCTAAACAACAAAAACAACACTTATAAAAAAGGACCATAAAAATATTGGAGTCCTCTTTGTATTGCCCAAAAATAGGTAATTATGGCTAACAATGAGACATCACAAGAAAGAAAACAGCTACTAAGATTTATTACTTAGATACCCTCTTTAAATTTTCCTTAAAATTTAATTTTTTTTTTCTTCGAGCCTCTCCACACTGAGCTTCTTTTATTTTTGTGGAAAGACTGATTGGAACATCCAATCATTTCTCCTTTACACCACAAAGATGAGGACATGACTTGCAGATATTCTTGGCTATGACCCCCGCACTTCAAACAAAATCCATTTACACAAATATACTATAAGATCAAATCAAATGACACAAAATTAAGATTAAAACTAAAACGACTCTCTAAAAACGAATCAAAACAAAAGCTAACAGAGGAAGGAAATTGGTGAATGAAATCGACGTGAAACATCATACCAAACCAGGTTGTAAAGTTATAGGAGGTTTGGATTATAGTACAGCAGTTGTTATTTTTCTGAGATGACTAACGTTTTTCTTTTCTTCTTCATATGGTTCCAACTTTCGTTCTTTTTGCCTGGGTGACACTGTAGTGCTTGAAGTTGGATAGCATCACCTGCACACAAAGCCAATTAGAAACTTCGTCCTGTCTTTCCTGGGCCACCAGTTATACTCTGCTGGGTGATAAAGAAAAACAAAAAAGGATGGCAACAGCATTAGAAACCATTCATTTCATTTGCATAAATCCTGACCGTAAATATTGTACTCACAGCGACATGTAATGACAGAAATCTGTGGTTATTAATCATTAATACGAATTCCAAATGATTATGTTGGATGCCTACTGAGGCACAATAGTGTTAACAAATGTGCCAGCAATTATCATTAATAGCAGCAGGTCAAAACTTGCTGCAGGCGTAACATAAGTACAAATGATTACAGTAAACAACACCCCGTTGGTGCATGTATGTCACATTTTAAAAAGTTAATACTTCTTTAGTTACACCACTTGTTAACTTAGCAATCATGTTCACACTACTGTGGATACTTGTAATAGTTGTAATGCTTAGCTGGGTTAATAGCTTAGTGGAAAAAACGCCATTAAACAATCATTTAAACCCATGTGTGCACAAATGAGTTCAACACACGACCACACATCACATCTACAAAAACAAGCTGCAAGCAGACGAAAAGCTCAAGACATTTTGAATGTACTACTGCACATATGAGGAGCAATGTTATAGCAATAAAGATGAGTTACAGTGACAATATAAACATGATGAAACTGAAATATTTGGTTCCTAATAGACATTTACTGCATGGTTAATATTTAATGATTCAAGGCCATTGACTTGTTAGTAAAAAGTTTTGGATTTTATTTAAGTCCTAGCGGTGGAGAAGTGTGAGTCTGTCCTCAGAAAATAACGTGTAAGACTTCTTTTTAGGATGGAAACATTTCAACATGTAAAAAAAAAAAAAAAAAAAGAGAATAACTGGTAGTATGTGTGTGTGTGTGACTGAGGTATACACATTTCCCACAGTGAATCACACCAACAAGCTGATCATAATTGAATTTGTTTAAATCAATGATATTCTTTTCTCCCGTCATCATACAGATCACATCACCAACAGAGGCCTCCTGATTTATGAAGACGTAAACCTTCGTCACACTCACCCATTACTACCAGCTCTGTCATCTTGAGGGAGGTGGATAAACAAAGAATGATGTGATGATCAACATGTATTAGATGAACATGTATTAGAGAGAGACTGATAGAAATGCACAGTAAATAAAATGCAATACCTCTGATGAGATGGCAACCGGCCACCTGCTCAATGGTATCCATTTGTAAAAGCTGTCGCAATCAACGGGCCCTAAAAGTGTACAGTTAGTGCTGTTGTCAGTATGCATTTCATGGAAAGAAAAAGTGAGTATCATATCATGAATGTGAACGTTTTGATTCAGTTTGATCATGTTCAGTAGCAGAGCACGAGACTTTTGACATATATATATATATTATACAAGTGCATTGCATATTCTTGTAAGAGAAACAGTGCACGCTGCAAAATGACTACAAGAAGAAGGACTCATTTTAAAAGATGTTAAAAGGAGTTAGAAATACTTTATGAAGTTGATAAATCATTCAAGATACAGTAACTTCATGTTATGTTCTATGCCAACGTAGTTCTCAGGTTATAATAAGCTCAGTGACAAATAGTGTAAACAAAAATATGTGAAGGAGACAATAAAACACACACAATCCCCATCCATGCTAACATACACAGTTTATCTAATCTCAAAGCATGCAGAGAATAGGATCACAAAAGCCCCTCAGTGAGATCAGTGTGTTGTTGTGTATTGAATGGTCTTCATTATGTAGCTCAGTTATCAGGATACTGTGAATGTTGCTGCTGACAGGTCTGCAGAAATCCTCGGATTGAAAAGAGAAGCACTTTTAACAGCGATTATCTGTCTTTATCACCTCAATCACCTAATTGCACTCTAATTGTCTTGCATAAAAAAAACAAAAAACAGTTAAGATCATTACAGCTTCTTTACAGTGGCTGTTTTGATATTGGCTAAAGGGATTAATAAAATCACTGCAGCGTAAGACTGAGCGACAAATCAGCGACTCTGAAGTCATCCATGAGGACTTGACTTATGATGATCTTACATGTATTCAGTTCAACAGCATCCTCGGTAAAAATAATGAATTATAAAGCACATTTTAGTTCTGAATCATTTCCCATTTTAATGTTCTGAATAAAGAGATCATCTCGCTGAGAGCAGAGAGCCGCAGGGCTGCTGCATCACCTCTCTGCTTTATTGCACTCTGTTTGATTCACTGGGTAATTCTCAAGTGGTGATTTAGTATGTGGTATCACAGGCACAATTTGACATTCTGTAAGGAAATCACAAAACCTGGCCTGTATTATACGGGTAAAAGACAGTATATTCTACACTGCTGTGTTCTATAAATCGCCTTTTTTTTTTAAAGTAAATATGATGAAAAGGCAAACATTTCTGTTCAGATATGATGGTATTTGTTGCATTCAAAGACTTGTTTTTACATTCTCTAACTCAGCATGGTTATAAACTGTTGCAATAATGGAAACAAATCACCTCATTTCCATCTGTAAACTATGTGCTGGTAAATCGGCTTTGAAAATGAGCCATCCTGGTCTTTCATAACAAATATTTTGCTTCCTACACTGAGACCAACAGATTATCGCAGATAGCCAGTGGACCTAAAACAATTAATAAGAGAGGCTTTGCTTAGGAAGCAAAAGCCAATAACATGTATTTTTCTGCTTAGCTCTGTCTTTGTTTGGATATCATAAATCAATTACACATATTTACTCATATTAGAATGAGCTATTTCATCTTCTCATGAGCTATTTTGCACATTTGCTTGCTGTGTCACTATCCAACACTCGGCAACATTGCTGCTATGTAAGTCTTGCATTCATTTCATCCTTGCTAAGCAGTTAAACGTAGTCCTATTGATTCAATGTAACACACAAACTGATAAATCTCCTGTGTTATTTCTCACAAAAGAGATGCACAAAATGTGGTCTTTGGTGTTTTTTTTGCCCCCAACGTCTCCTCCCAGGCAGCGTGGCAATGGTTATGTTTAGGTTTAAGGTTAGGGTTAACTGCCTTTTAGGCGCCGTTGGAGGCAAAAAACACCATTGAGCACAAAACGTTGCAGCAAAACCACAATGTGTGATTCCAAAACACAAAGTAAGTCACAATTTACCATAAAATTCCATAACCAGACAAAATGTCTTTTACTCAACTTAAAAAAAAAACTACAATTATAACTTAAAGAAATACCACAAACGACTCAAATTACTCTTAATCTTTCCTGTACTTTCTCTGGTTGGAAATTCAAAATAATGAGGTGGACTATATAGTTTGGAAAGAGTGTCTTCACCCTGTAGTCTTGCAGTGCTTGCTTGCAGTACTAATGGGCTTGTTGTTATTCCACCTCACTTAAGCCATGCATTAATTAGCTTCTTTAAGAACAGTATAGGTTATTTATATAACCTATACTGTGTCACTCAGTTCAGTCATGTGAAACTGTACAAACATGCCCCAACAAGCCTGGCCTGGCAGTGAGTAGAAGAACATAGCCCCGCTGCGCCTTGCCAGAGGCCATACAATTCCGATGCTAACATTTTAGATGAATTATTCAGTGAGGTCCAGGGTAGACTAACACACAAGCACAATAAACAAATCACTGATTGAGTCTTCTTTTGGGGAGTTTGAACCTTGTCCCTTTCGTTGACAACAAGACCATGGACATAAGAACACATCTCTGAGCTACTACCTAAATAACACTATTTTAATTTGACTGGATATAGAAGCTAATATTTGAGAATTCTGGGTTATACAGCATGTAGTCTTTGCCTGTTCTTAGCTAAGTTAGCAACACTATAACATTTATAACATAACTAGATAATGTTGCAATTATGAATCACTAATGAATTACATACTTGATCCATTTTAAGTGGCTGCGCACACAGTTATTAAAGTAAGTATACAAAATGAGATTGGAATTTGGTCTATGACTATGTCATTGACCTCAAAACTGAGATAGGATGAAATATATAAAAAAATGTCTTAATAGGAGAAGTTATAATTCTTAAACACTGTACATTAATACTTAATCATATTCTTATCACTGCATACATAATATAATATATGTGTTATAAACCACTTATTCAATGTTTATATACTGCTTATAAATGCTAAATAAGATAGCTTTATTATTTCAGCTTGGTTTAAGTTAAATTTTTATTGGCTTTTAGATGATCTCTCCAAGACTTGGGGTTATAATAAAAGAGGAACCTATTCTGCAAATTATATTCCCAAATTTTTATTAAGCACCACTATCTTGCCAGGCTATGTCTTCATTGTCACTGGGGCCTTCCAGGCATGTTGGTAGTGGCTTCTTTTTAAATACAGTGAAAGCAAAAGGCAGGATTTGCTGCACATGAACTAAACTGACCCACAGGACAAGACAGACATCTCAGTACATTCACATAGTCAGGCTGAGAACACCTATTTGTTACTGCCACCTCTTCTAGCCCTGCTAGTCGTACACTTATGAGTTGACATGGCATTTGGCAGCTTACTGATCGACAAGAGGAAAAGTGCAACAGCACCTGGCTGAGCTGCTACACCTGGACAAGGACACTGGGAGAAACAAAATCCTGCTTGGAAGCATTGTCCTAGTGACGGAGCAAACTCAAGCTCTGGGACAGATGGGTTTCTAAAAATAAAGGAAATTTGTTCTGGGAAGGTGACACAGAGGCTGGAGCGAGGTGATTTGTGCAACAGCTAAGGGGAATAAACATTTGCATTTGACACAGATAACTTTGAGAGCTAAGATGGGGTTTACCCTGACGTACAAAATGCTCATGGGACCTCTGACCTCAATGACAGTAGAAACCTCTGTGCAATGAAATAATCCAAACTCTTAGACTCTCCTGAATGGTTGCTTTGATTTAGGATATTTTGATCTAGTCAGTGGAGGAGTATAAAGTCCTATAATAAGTAAGCTCTACTCTACTACTTAGTGTCTGATTTTAGTGGTGGTATTCTGACACAGGAGAGGCAAATGCAGTCAAGGTGCAGTCAGATATGACAGGCAGTCTACATCTGAGTACTCACTGTGATGCTGGGGCCAAACCCAGAGCCAGGCTGAGGGCTAGCAGCACTGATGTAGTTGCCCACAGCTGAATCCTGGCTGCTAGGTCCATACAGGTCAGCAACAGGTCCTGGACTGTTAGCACCAGGGAAACCTCCGGGCCTTGATGGGTTGGCGCCTGCATACAAACACAGCAGGGAGCAGAGCAGCTCAGAAACACTACAACGACCATCAGTACAATTCGTACTTGCTATGAGTCAAAAGGAAGCATTTAAATCAAAAGAACACATTACTGGATTCATGTTTGTCTCGAAGGACTTGCTTATAGTTCATATCACAGATATGTACTGCTTATAGAACTATTGGATTTCATTTGATTTCAACTGACAAAATGGTGAAGGATTCAGGTTTAACATGATTTCAAAACAGAGCCAAAATTTAAGGGTGAATCCAGTATTATATTCAGAATATATTCTACATGCTGTGTGTATTATGCATAGGAGTAACATTCACTTTGTCTAATCATGCACAACACAAAACAAGCACACTGCTAGTAATATTTCCACCATGCTAATAAACTAGTAAGGTTGCAGTGTCAATGTTGCCATGCATAATGTGTAAAAAAAACATCATTAGCTGTTAAGTAAGTAAGAAGAGTAACACAGGATTATTATATTACGGATTTTACATTGAGCTTTTTGAACCCAAACATTTGATGCTACTTTATGCTTTCCTATATGACCTATGATTCATAAATACCGCCAAGAACCTATTAAAAATATTCTCCATAATTTCAGTTGTGTGCTTCAGCTTTTCAGAGCAAAAGAGGTAGTCAGACATAAGAAGGAGGCATAAGGGGGAAATATAAAAGCTTGACCCGACTTCATGTGCAGGACCAAACTCAGGGGGGATAAAAAAAGAAATACTGTACATGACTTACCACCTTTGCCCTGTGAGTAAGAGCAACTCAGACTAATAAATTGTCTCCAGATGCCTACTAAAGGCGCATAACACTGTCAATGCAGGAAAAAGAAACAGTCTGGGAGAAAAAAAATGCAGTGATCTCTTAACAGCAATCTCCAGTGCTGTCAGCTTCACATAACCCTCCGTCTCACCCTCATTCAAAGACAGACTGTGAAAAAAAAAACTGTATTAAAAAAAAAAATCTTCCGACCACAGAAATATGCTCGATCTGGTGTATATATGAGCTCATGAGCCCTACGATGCCTGAGAGGAAGTCTTTGTAGAACAAGTGAAGAAATATGTAACTGCAGGATATTCAATGTGTTGACGCACACAGTATACAAACTGTAACATTGTCACCATGTTTAACATATCACATCATGCTCCATCTATCTAAACTAGATTACACATGTTAGGTTCATTAGAAGCACCTGAAAACATAGTCTAGATATCCGTGTAAAGCACTATAGAAAAATGAAGCCATCTCACAACACACACATCTAGTGGAGTTGACACTGCTGTTTAACTGAAAGGACTTTAAACAGCGAGCAGCTTGTGCTCTTATCTTGGCTGCACAGCCAGCAGTAGGCTGGCTTATTATATAATTAAGGTTTTTTTCAGTTGAAATGGCAATCCTCATTTCCTACGACTGGTGCTTTTTACTAGGAGTGTGGCTCACCCCTCTCCACTAAAAAGGTATGTATAAAGGCTTTAGGCCACCCTACACGTTATTGTAGGCCCAGTTAATTTTATACAATATATCTAGTAGGAGGTCCCTGCTCCATCTCTCTTTCAGTTAAGGGGTCCTTGGCTTAGAAAACCTTGAAGACCCCTGGACTAGAGTGTTACTATTCATTTAGATATGTTTTATACAGAGAATGATAGTGCTAAGTCTTTCCTATGCTTCAATTTGTTGGTACTTGTGGCTGAAAAGACTGGAGAAAAAATCATTTGATGCTAGGAGTGACTTCTGTGACTGAAGTACTTAAAGAACAATGGGAGGCCCGAATGAATAAATGGCTAACTATACAGAACACTGTGTGCTGCGTTGCCTGCGTCTTCCAAGTTATATTTGCTTCTTTAAACTCACTTAAATGTAGTACTGAGGTACAGATGTAGGCACTGTGTACAAGAAAAGCATTTATCAATGAGATTTGCCTTCAAATAGCATATATCCTATTCTCCCTTTCAGGCTAGCAATCTGTGTGGCACAATCTTCACCTGTGGACTGAGCACTTTGTAAGGAGCAAGGCTGCACAGTAACGACATGAATGATGATGAATGAAATATGGGTACTCTATGACCTATGGCTGGTAATCATCATCATAAGGCACCTAATGTATACATAAAATTCTCCTTATCTACTTACAAACAAAATTCCAAATAAACAGTACCATTGTGTTTCCATTTACTATAATGTGCTCTCTGATTTTCATATCATTAGGGTCAAGGTTGGCTACAAATATAAAGTCTATTTCACAGACAACAAGCTCATAAATTGGGTTGCCTCACTCAGGATTTGAATGTGTCCTCTCAGGTGAAAAAAAGTTGTGCTTTACCAACCAAAAAAAAAAAACTCAAACAAAAAACAACCACACACCAACAGAGTGACTTGACAGAACGAAGTGACTTACAGCAGCTGTGGCTAAAAAAAACTGAGGTGATTTCTACCCTTTCTACTCTTATTTCAACTATAATGTACAATAAATTAGCATGCTACAACCAGGCCTCAACATCAACAGAGATACTGGCACTGGTGTGTGTATCTTAGTGATGTAAAGTAGTAGTAATCCTCCCCCTGCCATGCAGCTGTGTATGCATTAAAACACTTCACACTGCTTAACAGATCTATACGTATGAAAGCGTATGGTGGACTGTGTCTGTAGTGCTATCACACTTGCACAAGTGTTGTGACAATGATACTAAAACAGCAGGCCTACAAGAAACCCGTCAGAAAATCACATCTGCTGAGTTGTTTCTATACAACCCATCTGTGGTTTTTGCCATTTGCTGTGCTAAAGTTCATACAGACAGACATTCTGTAGGAAATGCCAACATCTGCCTGGGGCAGCTGGCCAACCTTTTAACCATTAAGAGGAAAGTTGGCCCCTCACTTACACACTCACTTTGTTGGTCCAAAAAGGATGAGAGGACAGCCCCTTTTGTTTTCAATATGTTTTGCTATTAAAGTGAAGTTGAGGTAGAGACACAATAGTGAAGGCACAAGACTGAAGGCTATGGCAGGATTCATGCCCAGCAGGGGCATGTGAGTGTCCAGAGACAGGGAACCTAACCGCTGTATGTAGGTCAACACTGTCACCTACAACGGGGCACATCTCCCACATCATATAAAGGCACTCCACTAGACTACACCTCCTTTACTTACAACTACTTTGGATGAAAAACATTGGTGGTACGTCATGTCAGTGCAAACATGATCATTAGCATAAAACTATCAGAATAAAAACAATAAAGAAGAATATTGTATTATTCAAAACGTTAATTCTGAAGACTTCTGTCTGCTCTCAAAGAAACAGCATGGATTTATAATAATTTGTATGCATTGCATGCAGATATTGAAATGTCAATGTGCAGTATATTTTACTTTAAAAAGCTATAATTACATTAGGTAGATGTGAGAACAACAGGAAAAAAACACAATGAAAATGTGCTTATGTTGTCATGGCTGTATTATTCAAAAATGTTGTCTTTTAAGTGTCTAACATCGCACCACATTTCTACTGATTTCCTAGTCAGACTTTCACACACTAATAACGTGAGCAATCATTCTTACACTTAATACTTAAAGGGAACACATAACTCGTTCCTTTGCTGTTCAAAATTCACAGAAACTTGAGCTCTGTTAGAGAGGCCAGTGTACTCTCCGACATCATCAGTAGTTATTTTGTTCACATGCAAATGAAGGATTACATTCTGTATGTGTCTGCCCCTTATGTGCAAGCAGGGGCTGGAACATAACTTCACAAAGAAACAATAAATCTACATTAAACATTAAAAAGGGAGGAAGAACATGCAATGCTATTTTGTCAGCAAGACGTGTTTTTATAGTTTTTTTAAGAGAGGGATTTTTTGGGTTTCTTTAACAGAAGTAAGAGAAAATGTATAAAAAAAAAAAAAAAAAAAAAAAAATAAGATTAGATCATCTGCATGGAATAATGTCATGAATCAAACTGAAAAGTCCAAAAAGTGGATGAGATAGATGCGCATATACAAACCTGGGTTCTTAAATTGATCCGGGCTGTGTAGGTGCTGGAGGGGGGAGTTGCAGGCGGAGGTGGCATGCTCACTGTGCAGCATCTGAGCCGCTTGGGGCCCCAGGGAGCCATAGTCAGCAAAGGAGCAGGGCCCCCCCCTCTGGTCACTGGGCGTAGAGTAAAACCCATAATCGGGGAGGCCTGGGAGATACAGTATAGGGTGGGGAGGGGAGGGGACTCCATCATTGTGGAAAACAACTTTTTCAATGTCAAAGTCAATGTCCAGATTGTCAAGCATAGCTTGGTGTTGTGTTACACCACTTTTTAGAATACATCCTTGAGTTTTGTCTGCTCTAATTGCCCCGCCTGCCCTCCCTCCCCAACAGCTCCTACAATGTGGCCAGGCCCCCTTGGCATATGGTCCGTGTTTGATACGCTCAGCTGTATCATATACATTAGCTGTACAATAATGGATACATACTGTCTCTCCCTGAGGATGCAAATAAAACCTTACTCTAAAACCTTGACTTGATTCAAATGGACCAATAACAATAAATACAAAATAAACATTAAGGCCACAACTTTGATATTTTGGCTTTTGTATAATTGACCTGTGTCCTCCATGTTTTTTTGCAATCATTAAGGAGTGAGATAAAACTAAAGAATCATTAAAACACAGGTCAATACATTTCTCATTTCAAACCGACAATTCTTTGGACACACCTGAAGGAAGCTTTTGTCATTTAAATGAAAAGAAACATTGTGTACACCAATCAATAATAATTTGAAGCTTTTTTGTTACCAATAGCAACAGATGATAAGATTTCTTTTTTGTGAATGAGATACAGACATACGTTTATTGATGGTAGGCATTCTGAAGTGTACTAAGCACCCTAAGCACGTTTCAGATTGGCCTCTTCGAATGATTCTCTCTTTGACACAGATGGGTGGATTATCAACAGTTTAGAAAATGTCTTTCAGCAATAAGTCGTGCTGGCATTTATTGCTTGTCCTCTTAATCTGAGACAAGCTGCTCATAGAAAGAGTGCAATTAAAAGAAACTGCTCCTTCTCACACCTCTTTGATAACAGAGTTAATCTACTCAGGAGGGACTGAGATTGGTGACACCGGCTTTTCCATGCTGGGTTTCCCCTGTTGCGTGTTTGGTTTTTTATTTGGGTCCTGGAGCGAATAGCCATTCAAAGCCACTTCACCTCTACCCATTCAGAGTGAGACAGTCCACTTCTGCCAAATGGAATGTAAGCACCAGCCATGTTTCTCTCCGCCGATGCTTTTTAGCACTCTGATCTCACCACTTGTGGGCTGTCGGCCCACTCATCAAATTATAGGCTCCAAATACAGCAGGCTTCCCACGTACGTCACATAATGCCTGACACATTGAACAAAGCTCAAGATCCAATCATTCCATTTACTTCACTTAGACAAATGTCACAGAACATTGATTGGCCTTGCTAATGAGGAAAACTGGATCAATGGAATAATTATAACGGGGGAAAAAACATTTGACAATAGCACAGACTGTGTTATTGGGAATTCATAAAGAAGCCATTCCAAATGTGTCACCAGATCAGAACAGTGTAGAGGCTGGAACCAAACAGAAATTACTTTGCATTTTATAATACTTTTACTATCCTTCAATAATGAACATATTTGCAAAAGTTGCTTTCATATACAATAGTATACAATTGACCATGAACCATGTTATGACAAACGATCAAGAGTCATCTTGGTAAAAGTGAAGTTACAGGTGGATATAAAGGAATTGTTAACTCATGAAAGAGAAGACGTGACGACAGATAATGATAATGATAATAGTTATCATACTGTATTTATTATTTTCATTTTTATTTAGACCAAGCCCCCAAAAATATATGGGTATTAAATCAAAATATTGTCAGCAGCAAATAATTGAAGTGGGTGTCTTTAAAATTGGACAGGGAAGTTTTTCCATTTGAGATAAGGTTCTAATTGTAAGTAACTAACCCACATTAAGCTGGGCATTTGCTGGGCTGCGTTTTCCAACACATTTGGGTGTCATTCAAACCAATAACCAAGGTCCCAATGACAAGAAACACCAAGCTAATGTCATTTACTCTTTAAATCTATTAACTACTATATATCGGGCAGCGCAGGTGTTGGTGAGTGGTGATCTCTTAAAAAATTAAGAGATCTTCCTAGATTGTAACATTTATCCAGGTGATGGAATTTGAGACATTTTCAGACACTGCATGCCTTTGCATTGTCTGCATGTGTGGCAGGCTCAGGTAAGAAACTGGCCTTCTCTGCCGGATAGAGGCAGCTGGACAAGAGTACGACTCATGCACAAACATGCGGGCACACATTCTCAAAGCCATATATTTTCATCAGTAGCTATCTGATCTGTTATGCAGGATGAGACTAGGCAGAGTGTGCCCACAGCTGCATTAGCATCACCGATCATATCACTGTGCCTCAGACCTCCCCACTATTAATATTCACACAATCTATCCAGAACAATGGGCCTTTCTTGGACTCCTTTTTTTTTTCCAATGGCCACTAATTGGATGTAATTACTCATCTACAAAACAAATGAGCGTGCTGAGGTTGCCTTGGAGACTAGATCAGGGGACCCAGCAGTGCGAATCGTTCGCAGGGCTTCATTTATACTGGTAATTATCCCTCCTACCCCCACCCTCTTTCCCTTCTGCCCTCAGTGACCAAAGCTGGCTGCGAGGCAACGGAGAGGGGAGTGTCTTGCAGTCATCTGTTACTGACATCATCGGGGTGGCTCTCTTTAAGTGGATAAATGCCCTGTTCTCGTTCCCACTTTGCCAGGTGACTGCCTTTAAGGAGGAATCACGAACCTTGAAAGTACTGCTGCTCTTTTTCTCACTAGTTGGAAAATAAAACTAATCAAACTGATGATAAAATATAGCGTCATGCTCCCGGGCCTGTTGGGACTTCAGAATGTGAAAAATATTTTCATAAGTAAGCAAGTGTTCTGCACCAAGTTTGTCATTATCCTCATTTTAAGTCCCACAGAAACTCTAAATATTAGCACACGCACAATCCGTGATCCAAATGTTAACAAAACAGGAGCCTCACTGCCGGCATAAACTTTGCTCGAACCTGTTCGGAAATTGTTAAAGGTTTGCTAAAATCAGTATGTTTGCAAACACATCAGTTAAAAAGGCCTTTACTTTTCATGTATATGTCAACTATTTGAGTATATATACATCTACCTGTTATTTCTACAGACAAAAAGCAGGAAATACTGGGAATTGGGAAGTCTAAAAATCTATTAACAGAAGTTATTTTAATTCATGCCGTCGCTCCTCCACTTCCCTTGTGGCGCAAGTGGGATTCCTTGGTGGCCATCAAACCACATCACTCTACAGAATATGTCAATAAACCTGACATACTGCTTCTCAAATTAGCTTTGAATTTCAGAGCTACCATAATTAGCTTTTCCATTTTCACCAATGTCATTTAAAAATAGCTTGAAAGAAACTAACAGCTCTTTTGCTGTCTAGCCTTGCTTTCACTTTCCATTTGAAATAATCTTTTCTGAATGAATGGCTGAGTAATTAACAGCACTAGACAGTTTTTTTCAGAGAGCACAGACATTTCATAAATAATACATATTTAATGTCTTGTCATTTTGTGTTCAGAGAAGCTTGGCTAATTAATTTTAACAGATGATTTCTTCTTGCATTTACTCACCCATACTCAGGCCTCTGTTTTTTTTTTTTTTTTACTTTTTTTATGCTTGCTTTTCCCTTTTCTTGCTGCTCTTCCAGTAATGGACGAACTCAACAGAGCTACTGATATATATTTACCTACATTGGTTGGGGGATTATTGTGAAAAGAACGAGGAAATGTGAACACTGAAAACAATGTGCAACAGTGTAGTAAATCAGTGCACAATAATTTGTACACTAAATGATTTCAATGCAGATTTTAACAGATTTTAAGATGGGACTGAGAAAGGGCACTCAGTTATCGACAGTCGGCACAGATTATCTTATCGTGAGCAGGCTCAGAGCTGACAGCCCTGGCCTTTTGGCTGAACACATTTTTTCAAACATGTCTAGTCAGGCTTCTGTGGTCTGAGGAAATCTAGGACTCACTATGACTGAAATCGGAGAGTGAAACTAGCTACATCTAATGGTCATTCAGATACAAAGAGAAGGACAATATGAATTACGATTTTCAGCAACGCTCACTCAGATATTGTATGTCTAAAGATTGCCAAATCTTTTTACGTCTTACAAATTTCATTTTGGGTCACTTATCTCATAAAACTGTTCAAAATGCTATCATGTATTGAAGTAGGTATGCAAGACACTATTCAATTTACTTTGCAATCTACATGTAATTACAAATAAGTAATAGTTTGTAATAATGTCACCTCAAAATAAATGTATAATGCAAATGAAACAGAACATGCTGTACTGATTGGGAAGCATACAACACATACTGTATTTCATAACTGCATTTACAGGACTGAGTACATAAATACCTTACTCCCATTAAGCCTTCAGTAAGTTTTTTTTTGGAGAGTGTGTTATGTATGCAGCCCCTGGAGGGCAGAGTGGTGATGTCCCTAAAGGCCTGTGCCTGTAACCTCGGAGCATCTGCTACCCACAGCTGTGAGAGCCAGCGCTTCGTGGTGGAGGTGCAAAGGGACACTTTGCCCTCCCCGATGTGTCACATCTTTCCCTGGGCCTCAGACAAAAACCCAAGCAGGATGGGTTTGGCGTGCCTGCTCGTGTTATTTTGTACCAAATACATGTAAAGCGCCTCTGGCCTCAGTGCTGAGCTCTGCAGATTAGCATCTGGGACAAATGGACCTGAGCTCACCGAGAGCCAGATTGATTAAGACCAGTGCACACAGCCAATCCTGGTCTCCTCTCAGGCACTGCTGAAGATCACAGAGCTTGTTTGGGAGGAAATTGATAATGATCTTAATTTGGAAATGTCTGTCACATGAGTTTCCTTCTTTTCATTGGTGAAGAAAAAAGAGGTGAGATGAGTAAAAGAGAGAAAAGAACAAAGAGCAACAACTAACTGAGGGGAGGAATGGGCTTTTGAAAAGCATGAAGACCACCCTGAGTCCCAATAAAACTGACACAGACACCTCTGCAATTGATACTGCAGTCCAATTTCTGACCACAGCCAACTCTATTTCAGTTTTGAACACCTGAATCAAGTCAAACATACTGTACATAATAAGTACCCCGTCCTCTAAACGCAGCTGAATGGGGCTTTGTGTACACTGCAGGTAGAGCCGAGATCTGACATTTGAGCTTCGCAGAAAGCTCAGAGGGACTCAGGAAAACACTCAACCAGAGTAGACTGGGACCTGTGAGGTTCCCTGGACTGTCAGAACCATCTGCATCACTTGCATTCTTCTCTGTTTTTATCTGACAATGCTATAGCACAGGAGATTTCAGATACTTCTACTTTAAAAGGAGGAAAACTGAATGACAACTAGCCTTCTTTTAAGAATGAGTGAAATTGTGACTGTTTCACTATACATTTATTTAAAGTCTAAATAAAGATTTTTATATTTATAAAGATGCATTTATAAGCCAGTTGCTGTTGACATAAATGTCCGAAATTATGTGTATGTATTATATGTATCAACTACCTCTCAGTCTCAGTTAAAGTGGAAAGTTGTGGCTCATTTATGCAGGTTCATCCTTCATATCAACAGCAGAGGTGGATTATACTTGTCCAAAATGCAGCCCAGGTGCTGGTGCATGCATTAGTCATCTCCAAATTTGCAATTTCCTCCTTGCTGCTTTACTATGCAGATGTTCAGCCCCTCCAACTGATATTAAGTGGCTGCCCTTTGCATTCTCTATTCGGCACCCTGTAGTAGTTCATACGGGGTTCAAATCTGTGATAAAGCCATGTATGGGCCAGCACCTCTCTACCTGCAGGCGATGGTAAACTCTGTGCAGTAGCCAGATGTCTCTGATCTACTTTTTGCCTGGAGCCACAGTCTCTCAAACGTCCTCAAAAACAGGCGTCAAGACTAGTTGTCTTGTTCTTAAGTGTTGCAACATGCTCCTGGTAGAGATCAGGGCAGCAAAATACTACACCATCTTCAAATACAGACTGAAAACCCACCTCTTCAAAAATGATCTGGACTGATACCTCCTCAGATTCAACTTTCACTAAATTAAACATTACCTGTCCTGTCCTAGAAGTAACCACAACTCAGTGTTCCAACTGTGATAACTGGTACTTTTTCCTGCCTTAAAATGGGAAACTCTAAACTTGAACCTGCATTTTTTTTTTACAGTAAGGAAACTATGTTATTTGTTAGTAAGAAAAGTTATTTAGCAGAATTTAAACAAAATCTACTAGATTACTAATGTACTTACTGTATAATTTAGTATAATTTAGCAAAGTTTGAAAGATGGTGCAGAGTCTGCGCCTTTAGTAACTTTTCTTGTAGTTCGCTGCAAATGGCAGGCCACAGTGAGAAGTCCAAAATACACCTTGTCATCAGCAGTGGTCTGTCATTGAGAGGGAAGTCAGCATGCTGTCATTTTGTCTGTTGAGCTTTGAGAGTAAGGTGAAAGTGCCCTCTGTCAGGGATGGAAAATGTCTTCCACATTCACAAGACTGTCTGCTGACAAACAAGCCTCGCAGCCCACACAAAGGCAATATCTGCACAACTTATTTTAAAGAAACATATACAGTATCTGAATAATACCTGTGGTCCAAGTATAATTTACATATATATTTAGGGATGTTTAACATGTTGATCTTGTTTTAGTTTTTTTACATCTAACTTGGTGTGGTTTTGAATTCCACTTTAAGTTACACACCACCACCCCTGCATCCCACCTACTGGGCAACAGTAGACACAGTATATAATATGTGGTGCTCTATGGGAACTGTAGGTGGAGTCAAAGCACAAAGAATCCACACTTACATCATAGATATGGCTTTTCTTTCTTTTTTTAAAACAAAAACCCTCGTCTGCACTAAAATTAGAGAATTTTGCAAAAAAAGAGAAAATAAACCACTACAATTCCTGAGTTGATTTTGTGTGCTGCAAATTAAGTTGTAAGATAGGACGGAGATGCAGCAACATCCCCAGACAATACACAGAGAGGAAGGTCAAGCCTAAACAATCTGTGTCCTCTGTTCTGTCTGTGTCTGTATAGAGAGACCACTGAATGCATTAATCCATGTAACAGTATGGTATTAGCATAATCTCAAACACTTGAGAAATTATCAATAAATCATTTGTCATTCTGTCAAAAAGCCAAAAACCACAGAACGAAAGACTGCACTTGTTATATCATCAAGATGCATTGGTTAAGCATTTCTCTAGAGAACATAATACTTAAATAATGGTAACAATATAACATGATACAGCGGATTTAGGTAACACCCTACATATATGTTATAACATTCTGTTATTGTGATAATATTCTTGATTTGCAGACAGATTCTGCCGTATACTGAGGGAGCATTGAGATTTCACTGAGTGATGTTTTGCTGCCCCGTGGCTGTTTAAGTACTCTAAAACAAACCCATGATGCCACTGTTTACCACTCTAACCCTCCCCCACCCCCTCACCCCCTGTTCATAGTCATTTACTTGTCTCCCTTTCATTTGCAGCTGTCAGAATTAAGCTGTACATAATGGTTGCCATCACGTCTCTTGCTTCCTGGCTGCTGCTAACCCCAACCCTCAACATTCCTGCTTCTTAGTGATGTTCATTGCAATTGTTGGGCAAATTGTTTGTTTTTGAAAATGCAAAATCAAATAGCCCCGTGTGAAAGAAAGAGCATCTGATTGGCTTCCAGGGTTGCCTCTGTTGATTTGAATTTAGTGCAAATGAGGACAGGTCGGTTAATTTGTTTGTCTGTATTTGTGTGCACATGTAGGTAGAATGCATACACTACAGCCGCTCGTACTGTAGCTGCCTGTGTGTTCATCTTCAGGTATCACGGCACATGACATTAGCAAATGTCTACTGACTTTATATCTGTGAGAAACTGCACAAACCAGACAACATGTGAGTTACAATTAAAACTTGAAATTTTCACAGCTTCAACAAGCTTCTAATAGTATGTCTGATTAGGAAAGATGCTCTTCCCTAAAGCCTAGAGGCTGTGTGTTCACTCAGGGGGAGCTATTATTGACAGCTATTGAATGATCTGAAGTTGTAAGGGTGGAAAAAGCAGGATGTCTAAATGAAGCCAACAAGTCAATCAATGCTGCTGCGTAAGACAGAAGGAAACTTGCTTTCTGGTTTTGGAACAAATCTCTTGGTAGATCTTCGTCTGTATGTAAATAAGATGTGTGCTGTAATTATGCTTTAAAATGTGTGTATTGGAAGTTGATGTCTAAGGCACTGACTCATCTTTCTATGTGAATTTTTGAACATTTGTATTTAGTCATACACTGTAGCATACAAGTGCTACAGTAGAATAACATTCAATCGGTGTAGCAACCAGATGGCAAACATTGGTAAAGTGTCCAAGGTTCAAGGTGCTTTGACTCTAAAATGATCAGGACATACCAGATAGATAGAAAAGTACATGAAAAAGTAAAGAAGAGTGGTAGAAAAGAAGAAAACATGCCTGACTTAGCGTGAATGGTTTGACTGCTACTGCTGACATTTCACTATACCTAGGTTTGCTTACCATGGATGGTGATCATAACATATATCAAACGACAAAGAAAACTTCTTAAATGGCATAGACATTATTCTTCTGGCAGTCAAATAATTAGACAAAGTATAAATGTATTGCCTAGTTTCCAAACATTTTTTGAACTCCTACTATTTACCAAAATGTTTGATGCCAGGAGATTTCAAGGAAAAACTGAATTGAATTGCTGTAACCTACTTTCAGATTATTGTACCGTATCTTATTCATAATCTAAAAGGCATAGTTTGTGCAACCATATGGTTTTAATGACTGATTAAAGTGACTGAGGTGAAGGGCATCTGTATTCATTAGCCAGAGAGGGCGAGGAAACTGTCTATGGACCTTGTTGAGGAGGGGATGTCTCCCGCCTGCTACAGTTTCTTCTGAACTGTTGCTGCCAGCCAGAGCATCGTGTTGGACTGTTGAAGCGTCCAGCCTCACAGCTTTTATCCATCATTCCTCGTCTGTTCTCTCTCTTTCCCTTGCTCATGCTTCAGGTAACATCCCATGGACTTGTGGGTATAAACTAACATTGCATGTGCGTTGTTTTGGTAGCTTGAATAAGCAGGGGAAGCAGCCATCTGTTTAAGGCCATTAGATCCCAAGCCAAGATTCAGGCCTGCATTGTTTTATTTTTTTCAATGGTTAAAGCGCTATTTTTTTAAATTTCAATTGCGTGACGACCGATAAGTTGAAGAAAAGTAAAAGGTTACTTTTAAAGATTAGAATAAAGGGTTATTCTTGGGAAAGTTTAGTGAAAATTGAAAGAGTTATAAGAGAAACTAACTTAAGTGCGTTTGTATATTGTTTTCTTATTTAGTTTAAGTGGTTAAAATATTTGTTAACTTTTAAGTTTTATAGAAATAGAAAAATTCATATATATATTATATTTGATTGCAGATTTGAATTAGTAATTATTATTGTTAAACATAAAGTCATGACTTTATTGCCTCACACAGACTGACACTGACTGTTACAAAAATGAATGTAGAGGCGAGCCGGTCCCTCTCTGACTTGAGTAAGAGCATTCAGTTTCATCATATTGGATGATGCCTCTTATTTTGTTTACCTCCTGTATGTCTGAGTAGTCAACAGGTTCCTATCCTAGAGATGAACAAAGACTTTAGAAAATGCAGAGCTTTGAGAGTATTGGCGTTTTTCCATTACATGGTACCTGCTTGACTCACCTCGACTTTACTCGCCTCACTGTGCGTCCGTTTTCCATTGCAGATTTTAGTACCGCCTCAGCGTGGCTGGTCGTCATAGCGGCGCCGCAGTAAACTGCCGTGACCTTACGCGACACACACACAGAACGTCGAGGATGTGTTGTTGTTGCCACATCCAGAAGACACATTTTGTTTCAAATGAAGCTGGAGGCAGCAAAAATAAACACAGCTGGCTGAACTATTTAAAAATGGCGGGTTTGTTCAGGACACCCCCCTCTGTCGCTTTCACGTCACCTTTTCGTATCGGCTCAGCTCGCTTGGAACCTCGACTGAGGTGGTACTAAAAAAAGTACCTGTTAGCAGGTACCAGGTACTTTTTTTCGTAATGGAAAACCAAAAAAGGCGAGTAGAGTCGAGGCGAGTCGAGCAGGTACCACGTAATGGAAAAGCGCCATATGTCACAGCTGGATAGGTACAGATCAAACTCCAAGGAGGAGCAGTGGGTTAGTGTAGCAAGAGTGTGTTAATGGCACACATTCACGTGAGGTGAAGGTGTGAAAAACTTCAAACAGGGTTAATTAATAAACTATTAAGTAGTTTGTTGTTTACTAAATAATTTCGACCTAAACTTGCTCCTCATTGACACTGCTAAAATGTGTCCTTCTCATGCTGTAGCTGATCATTTTTTAAAATATATGTTTTACCCAAGCGAGACTAAAGGAATGAAGCATCATCTGAATTCAATCACCAATTCATCTCTTGAATCAGCCCTCTCACCTAAAAGTTCTGTTCCCATACAACTAAACTGCATTCTCAATTATGTTACGAGGGAAACGTATTTTGTCCCAGATTACGTTAGTACACCATAATAGTTTCCTAAACTTAAACAAGACGTTTTGTTTCAATTCACGTTAACCACGTGTTTACCGCTAGCGACAGGCTGCTACAAAAATATGTAATCTGGGATTAAATTAGTTTTCCTTGAAATGTAATTGAGAATGCAGTTTAGCTGTATGGGGTTCTTACAAAGACTACTGAAACACTGAGGGTAAAACCAACCTACACGTACAGGAGCCTGGCTTAGATAATAAAACATGGCTGTTGGGCCGACACGGCTTGTGTTTTTTTTTTTTTTGGTGGGGGGCTTTTTACTGTGTACTCGAGTATGTGTGTTCATACTGAGTGTTCATCCAGTATGTAGGGTGTAGTGTGGAGCTTAAAATTGGGTAATTTTTGGACGTTCATGGTTAAATGGACTGTGTTTAATGAGACATTGAGCTGCACTTTAAAATTGTCATGAGTGTCTTTTCAGAGGTTTTATCATTTTGGAAACTTTGATTGCTGGCAACTTTCTTGAGACACTCGGTACACGTGTCAGTGCTATGTCGTGTCTGTAAAGCTTAGTTAAGTGTCTTCTGCAGAATGAATGTTGTATAGGAGCTGTAAAGGTTTTTAAGTAAGCTGTATTTTCTACCTAAATGGCTTAACAGAAATTTAATAGAGGTTAGGTATTTTGGATATTACACAGATTGAAGGGTCAAATTGTATTTTTTATGGAGGGAACAACAAGTTTTTTCTTTCATGTTTTAGAAGATGTTAACCTCCGATTTGGTGTACTATGTTTACATGTTTAAGTTTAAATGTATTCTGTTGTGTTACAGAAGGTTGGCACAACTAACAATAATAACATAAATGCATTTGGTTATTAAACAATTGAATGTTAACATTATATTTGTTTATCAATAAGATTTTAATTTTCACATGCTTACTTTAATAATGTCAGTTGAACTCATTTTCTTGACTTTTTCCATGTAGGCTCTACTCATCTATTTTTAGTGTTAGTTACAGTTACTGTATATTATTGAGTTTTCCCTACTAAACTTACAAAAATATTTGGAAAAAATGATGCCTCCATTGTTTTTTAATCAGATCAAAGCAGCAGTTTTATAGTGTAAGAACCATGTTGGATTGAAACTCTACTGTGTGTGTGTGTGTACGATGCTGTCAGTCTAAACCCAAATTGTTGCCGAATGTGTGCACGGGGGCTCGGGGGACTATGTCTATGGGGAGAAGCAGAGCAGGAGAAGTTGGAGAGAGCAGCAGCCACACAGAACATGGACAGAGCGTTTACCTGGCCCTGTGCTCTGTGGGTACGCCAAGTAGCCGCCTCTTCCACGGGCCCCCCTACCTGAGCCACGCGCTGCTGCTACCGCCGCTGCCGCCACCGGTCCGTATGCCGTCGCTGGGAAGCCTGCAGGCACATACACACACATACACACACTCATCACTTCTTGCACATGGATGAGTACGTCCCAGAGCAACAGGAGAATGTTGATACCAGCACTGAGCTACGGGATAAAACTATAGCTGTCAGAGACAGGGGCTCATGTCAGGGCGACATCTATCAGCAGACGCTTACTGAAACCACTGTGATATTCAAAACCCTGCAGATCCACTGATCCATACACAGAAACAGAAAGATAGCCATGAGCAACTTACTGAATATCTTGTTAAAATAAAAAAATAAAAAACCTGTGCAGCTTCAATATACTTGTCATGATCATCATGAGGCAAATGATATTAAAACCACAGAACAAAAACATTCATTTTGATCATTATATCATCAATCATATTATCATTTAAAACTTCCTAAACAGTTAGAGTGGTCGTAATGCAATATTCATAATAAGTACTATAAAATCATATCCTCTCAAAGAAAATATCTATTCGACTGAAAAGGTGCAAATTCTTATTCATCCACAAAACTGTAGTAAACTGACTTTTGCAATCCACCAAGTCTCTGATTATATTAGTGAAAGCATTTGGCTCTCGGGGGTGTTTATGTCACATGCTTTGGATGAAAGATTACACAGCCACGTCTGAGCTGCATAGACATGGGCATAATAGCCCTACCTCTGGGGACCATCCCTGCATTTTGTCCGGGAGTGCTCCCAATTACTGTGGGTTTCTATGGAATCAGAATCATCCACTGTAATGCAAGAGGCAACGTATTCCACATTTTTTAGTTGGGCTATTCAGGTAGAAGATATACAGTAGAAAGATTCTCACAATAAAATTGAGACATCTGTTGGATGATTTGTCATTCAGAAGACTTCAATCTGTTAGCTTATGTGAAGACTTGTCTCTTGTGCTTGTTTCTTTTTACGTTTAAAAAAAAAAAGGTACTCCATCAGTGAGAGTTGTGAAGCTTTACGCTTTAAAAGCATTCATAACTCTGTCCAAATTGTCAGTTTATGATACACTAATAACTGAACGGCCTTAATAATATGCAAATATAAATTCACTTCTTTAGGGTCTGATTATTCCAACAAATATCAGCCTAATAATCAGTCTGTAATTAAGCCAACGCAGTATCTGGGAATTGTAATTACAGTGTTGGCCTTAATGAACACAGTAGCTGGAGGTGGCTGACAGAGGCTAGTCCATGCCCAGGGCCCAGGCTCCTCTCAGCACAGGAATGGCATGTCATTAGTGGTGGTGATGAGATTCCTCACTCTGGGCTCAACACCGTCTATGCCTAATCAGCCTCCTAAAATTATCTCCACAGGAAATGCTTTCCTCACTAGCAAAAAAAGTGATCTTCAGATTCCCTGAAATGGAGTATTTTCTTGATTTCTCTTTCAGCTGAATGCGCGTGCATGTGTGTCTTTCTTTAATGTTTTGGCCATATTCTGGAGACTGTGGTTTAGACATTACAAAATGGCACAGGACAGCTCAGAGGATTATTTTTTGAATGCTGTGGAGGTGAGAGGAGCACCGGTGGGTGACCTATTTTCCGAGTCAGCCTTGTACTGCTATTCCACCAAGAGGGGCTCGCACAAAAGACTGATGAGAGGGAGGGAGGGGGAGGAGGTGACAGGGCAGGGTCAGATGAGCCGCAGCCAAAGAGAAAAACACATAGCTTTTCATCAGCTGGCTGAGAAGGAGGTAATTCACAACTCTGTCGACACAATATGACCATGGGTGTGTGTGTTGAGTGTGAGATGCCAGGCAGGCAGGTGAAGAAGAAAAAAAAATGGCACTTTTCCCCCCAACTATCTAACAGCTCAGGAGAGAATAACGGACTGAGGCGGCATAGCGACAGGGGACAAGGAATACAAGAAAGACGACAAAAGGCAACTGAAATCAGCCACACTTTTGCTACTGCACCACACCAGGAACTGATTTCTACAGCTCAAATGATATTCTCCGCCTCTTTTCACAAAAATACAAATCAACTCAGATACTATGCTAATGATGGCCATGCACCCCTGCATTTCCACTTACAGTGTCCCCATGGTTGCTCCTCGGAACAGTGTTTCATGCAGCAGTCTCCACCTCTTTTTCCTTCTCTCTCTCTCTCCTTTCCTAAGTGCTGAATCTATCTTCCCCTCGCTGCCATTGTCATGACACCCCCAACAGACCCATTGGCTTGGAAGTTAGTTGCGGGCAAAGTTGTGGTGAGAGATTAACTTTGCAGGATTAGGTGGGTTAATTAATAGATGGCTGCTGCTCATTGTTTTGTGCTCACGCTGTAAGAAGCCACCCAAGAGAAGCGCTGCAGCATTAAATCAATTTCATGGCCCTTTTATTACTGAGGAGATAAAGCCAATATTTAGCTTTCAATTCTTCACAATTATTGGGCCCCTGATTTGCCACTTGAGTGGCTGCGCTTGGCTGGGGACAAGGACACATCTGTTTATGAGCTGTGGAGGCCCGGGGGCCTTGGTGTCCGGACTCCGGGGAACTGTCCTCAGCTTTCTCTCCTCAAGCCTGTAGCACAATTCAGCCTTCTTCAAGAGTGCACATGGAAAGGAAGAAAGATAAGACCTAAAGAAAGATGAGGACTGTCAAAAATCTAATCAACATTTCATCCTCTCTTCAAGCAAAATCATTTCTCAACACAAACATTTTCAACAGAATTTCATAAAACAGATTTATATTCACAACAAAAACAGTTGTGAATTTCTACAGATATTTTCCAGTCTGAGGTTATTCTCCCTATTCAAAGCTGACTTTGTATTCTATGTCCTTACAACTCTGACATTAACTTGTATTCTATCCATCCAACTCCACTGTTTCAAAATATTGACCAACATTCAGAAATTGATGCAACTGTTAACCCCTTATGTGTACATATCCTTCCCAACCTAAAATCAACTTTCAGCTAAAGCAACTTGCCAAGCAGAATGGCATGTCCAATTGATGGTATTGTCAGTTATGTGCTGAAGGAGCACAATGTGCATCCAGAGCACATACAGTAAGGCTCTATTTTCATGACAGTGCATAGCACATACCTGCACTTTATGCCTGTAAATAGCATTTTTCTTGGGTGCACACTGGCTCTTTTCTATCTGCACCTGTATTTTGTGAGTCTCTGTGAACTTGACTGTACTGAAGTAGAAGGCAAGTCACAGTAGGGGGAGTTTCACAGTGATCAAACAGCACAGTGCAATTTTTGTGTCAAGGTTTCTTGGGATTTTTCTTGCTCCGACTGCTTGGACAGGCCAGGTCAAACGATTTGTTTTTCTATTATAAAACTGCCAAAGCACTTTGCTGAATATAATAGATTTTAAAGTAGATCAAAATTAGGTGATGAGATTGGTCAAATTAATTCTAGCCCCCCATTATGACCACATATGATGTATTCCTTCTGATGTCACCATGTTTTTAAGCTGCTCTGTGGTTGCAATGCATGGTTTTAACAACAGAATTAGCAAAATTCAGTCACCATGTCCTGAGATACCCATACTGGGCCTCACATTGCCTGCCTTTGTACTCTGTGTCAGTTACTCATCAGAGTATGTGTACTGTACTCAACCCTCGACAGGAGGAAGGTGAATTTTGTCATATGATCTAAACTTGTGCTAATAAACTCCTAACATTTTTGACATTACCTCTGATTTTTCTCCTGATGCACTTTTTCTGATACATTTCTGTAGATCCTTTTTTGCCATACTGCCTTTCTAGCCACTTTCTGATCCTATTACTCAGAAAACGTCACGATGAAAAGTTGTTGCATTATGCATCAATAAGGTGCTATTTATGTCCTACCAGTCTGACAACAGCTTGACTGATGTTAATGTAATCTGTACTGTTCTTTGGCCCAAAACTGCCAGCAGCAGCTCCCCCGTCATTGACAAAGGAGCTCCATCAGTCACAGAGCACTCCGCTCATTTCTGCTATAAGAAGAACTGTCAACTCTCTAATGGACAGGAGGAGCCCAGGGACAGCTGATATGCGTGGCCCTATGGATGAAGTAGCCTATGCTCACATTTTAATATCTATCTGAAACATAAAACTAATAGGGCCTTAATGTAGCACAACACTAACACATAATCTCAAATGGTGTTAAGTAAGAAACAGAACATTACACACACATTTGGAAAGTGTGAATAATGTGTAGCGACATTTTTGTTTACCAAGAGGTTTAGCTTAACATTATACCAAACTAGCAAATAAAATTACTTCAAACGAGAAGGACATTCCCAGACATGCTTAATAAATCTAGCGTAGGAATGCTCTTAACCAGGGTTAGCTTGCTGGCTAACAGAGTTTTCATGCTATGCTGGTTAACACAGTAGCTTGGTTTGGGAAAGAGGCTTGCGAACAAGCCTTTCAGCCTGAAGCGAGTCAGTTTTGGGGCCAGACAGAAGGAGTGAGACGGATGAACAGTAAAGTGCAGAGAGGAGTGAGACAGATGAACAGAGAAGGACAGCAGCTACATCAGTACAAAACGAAGACAAAGAGAAGAAAGCTCAAAGGGAATGAGAAAATGAGGGAGAAATGGGCAGAAAAGGGCAGGACACAGGTGTCTTATTCATTCTCATGGAATTCTGTTAGGTATTTTAGACACAAAAAATATCTCTAGAGATGAGATTATATTATACTCAGGTAATACTTAAGAGCATCACCTGTTATAAATTGCTTTTATTCTACACCACTCAATCAATGTTAGGTGTCGTATGGTACTCTTACACAGGACAATGGGCCTCATTCACCAACCGGTCTTACGAAGAAATGTGTTGTTAAACCCCAATTACGCACTTTTTACGAAGATTCTGACATTCACTAATATTTTCTTATCAACTCAAGAGCACTCTTACGCACATTTGAGTGAGGACAATTTGCTCCAAATAATTGGTTACAGTTGTTTACAATGATAGTATTGTACTGTAATGTATTTCTGATCATTTGTTGAAAAAAAAAATCATAGTATGCAAAGAAACCCTAACACTGCAATTTACATCAGCAATTAAACTGATTAAATCCTGCGGTACTTGGTGATTGATTGCGCTATTCATAGGGCCAAAATGGAGTGGTTTTTACTTGTTTACATTTTGCAGCAATTATCTATACTTTCTACTCCACTACATTTCTACAACGTTCCGTTACATTTTCTGATCAGTTTTTCCTCCTGCCAAAACGTCTTCCTGACCGTCACACGTTTGTCTCACCAGTGAAGTTTAATTGCCATAGATATATATGGGGCACCACTGATCCTTGCTTCCAAGCCGGCTCCGGTGCTCCAGAGCCTGGGGGCAGCGCCGTTGACCCTCGGTAATACAGCCTCCGGTAAAAGTGAAAATTAAAATGTTTTTTTTTTTTTATTCCCGTTTTTAAATCATAGTTGCCTCTCCAAAGCGTCGTTTACTCCTCCGCCAGGTAGCGTAAGACGCGTTCATATCTTATTTATTTGGCTGGACCTCTTCACATCTCCCCATTTTTGCTGCTTCACACACTTTATTTGCTTACTTGCATGGTTAAAGAAAATAAAACCGCCTTAAAATACACCCATGAATAAAACCAACCGCATTCAGATTCTAATAACATATTTCCGTTTTATGCTGGTTAGGATAGGAACTTCTTTTAAAAGCCAGCTGGCCTTGTTTGTGGTAGTGGACATCTTCTACTTTTACTAAAGTAAATATGTCTCTGGTTATTTGTACTTTTACTTAAGTACTGAGATTCAGTACTTCCTCCACCACTGCAATGTACAAGTAATCCGCGACCATTATCTCTTGAACGCAGTCTCCCGCTTCCCAGGAGGTGCACAGGAAATGTCATGTCCTTATATGGGAATTTGCGGGGCGTTTTCTTATGCTAATTAGGAACAACTGGCACGCGCTTTCAATTACGAAGACGTGGGATTCATCAATCCTAAGAACACAGGTGCGAACAATTCTGCTGTTTAAGAACACATCATGAATCCGACGTAGACTTTTCTTAAGGACTTTTTTAAGAACATATTTAAGAGAAAACTTTTGTGAAAACTGAAGAAATGGTATAAAAATAATCTACATTCCTCACAGCAGATCTATACAGAAATATGGCAATGTCAAAATACTCCTCTAAAACTCTTACAGTACTTTAACTGTTTCACTATTATGTAAAAGTGAAGTAACAGTAAAAAAAAAATAGCTATAGACGCTATAAAAACAAAGTATTCTAAGAATGATCCCCCTGAGAGTGTTACATTATTTAAATTTTGTACAATAGCAGGCCTGGTGGAATTACACTAATTGTAGTTAGGGCTGGGTGATAGAATAGAATAGAATAGAATAGAATAGAATAAATCTTTATGTCCACCAAGGTGGACATTTTTCTTTATGGCCAAAATCTTCTATGCCGATATAGGTCATTTCATTTCACACGATAGATATCACAATCACAATCACAATATACCATGTTTTCTGGTAATTCAATAAACAAATAGTCTATATGAAATTACCACAAGATGAAGGCTATTTTTGTTTACTGTGTGAATTAAATACTTGACAAATGAAAAGTACTGAGTATTTTCTTATTTTATTAAGAACTTGAGTGCAAAATGAACAAAACGTGCAAGGATCAGAACCATAGACTGTTAAAATAAGATCAGAACTTAAAGTGTCGTCCAAATGACGCAAATATTGCCATAACACAGTACGGTCGCCGGTCTTTTGTCATCGTGATAGAAACGTTTTATATATCATTTTGACAATATATCGTCATATCACCCAGCCCAGTTGCAGTGATGCATCATATTTTAGCATGTAAGGCCTTACATGTAATCTGCAAAGTATCTAATACAGTCGTCACAATGAAAATAAGTAAAAATGCTCAAGTTTCGAACTTACAGTAAGTACAGTAGCTGGGTAGATGAATTGTGTTAACTCTAAAATGTATAATTCAAAATGTAACTGCCATATGCAAAATGCATTTAATGATAAATTTAGTGATGTGTATTGATCATTTAATTGAATTGATCCCATTTAATTGATCCAAATATGTTTCCCATTAAATAAAAGATACATGGAAACCAAACAGAAGAAATGATTTTAAAAATGACTTCTGTCCGTCTGTCCAAATCTAATTACGAATCACTCATATAGGTGTCACTGTTTACTGCAAATTCAATGTTAAAAGTGTGAGAAAAATATAGTAAATCATACATGAGATGCATGTTTTTCTTGTCACTCTACGACAGTAGGAGGGACAACCCAGCGGAAATAAGTCTGTTCATAAGTCATAGCAGAGGCAGTGAAGTACACTGCCGCCTTCTCACAGGAGGAGGGAGGCATTCTGTCAGAGATGGAAAACTGACTCCACTTCACATTTTGCTTCATCAATAACCTTTGATAAGATGTAGAGCAACACAGAGACAAATAAACAAAAGAAAAAAGAAATATATTTATATCAAAGTTACTAAAGAGACAGAGACCTAGCAAGACATCTTTTCATCTCCAGACTGACAAGTGTCCCATTGTTGTCATCCTTCAGCACTACTTTGTTGTTGTTGAAAGCATCTCTGGGTTGCTGTTATCAAAGGCATAAATCACAGAGCTGGAGAGAGCCAGGTGGCTTTCATATGAACTGCTGCACACATGCTCATGTCTCACCTCTCCTCTGATCAACGGAGACCTACAGTACACACAGAGATTTCCCCCCACATAAAATACAGAGACTTGTGTCTGGGAATGAGCCAGAGAGAGAGAGAGAGAGAGAGAGAGAGAGAGAGAGAGAGAGAGAGAGAGCGCGAAAGAGCATTTACATGCACACCAATAATTCAATTATAACCAGACTAATGCAATACGCGTATTATTGCAACTCTCATGTAAACACCTTAACCGGGTTATCTTACTCACATTAAGGTCCTAATCAGAGTAAGCATAACTTGATTAACAGAGCTGGGTTGCTTGTCAATCATTCAAATTAATCTTGCCATGTGTATGTCTGGTTTCTTTCAGTGTTTGGAGTCTGTGCACGCGCCACAAAGGTCACACGGTGAACAGGATGCCAAGCGGTATGTTTGAAACAGAATAGCTAGAGATGGTGCAAAAATTAAACAAAGAACTAAAATAAAATTAAACTGTAAAATGGCAAACACTAACATGAAGATGACCTATACATATATGCATCCATACAAATATGTTATTCCTTTGTTCTATTAGAATGTATTGCCACATGTCCTTTTGTCCACCAACCTGACTGTTAGACAGCTAAGCTTGGGATACATGGGGAAGTCAGGTTGCTTTACTTTAACTTAACTACACTCTTTAAGGGGCATTATGCAGATTGTACACATCCAGTTCAATTTACTTATATAGCCTGATGATGTTAACAGGGCTATCTCAGCTTGAGCTTTATTTTTAACACAAAGCATGTGTTACAAAACTGGAGGTGTGACAGTATAAATGGTATAGATAGTAATACCGGTATGAATTTGCCCTACGGTATGAATTTTGATTAAACCGTAGAGCCCTCCTTTTGCTTGACATAATGCAGTAAAGACTATTACACTGAGCTAAAATGGAAACACTGTGCTGCAACAAATGTCTTTCGGTTTAATTAAAGGTATTCATTTTGAAGGATTCTGTTAGTAGTGAAAAAACAAACAAAATGAATATCCGAATCACAAAATTGAAAACCGAATACCTACTTAACGAACAAATATCTGAATAAGGAAATATTCGGATCCAACTCTACTTTTTACAATATGAAATTCAGTATGTCCTAGTAATACAATTAAGAGTAGGCTACAGTAATAGCTGCCATACCAGTATTTTACCTCTTCAGGATTGTTTATATTGAAATTTAAAGAAAAACGAATATACCATGATTTATACTGTTAACAACCGTGCTTCAAATTATACCATGACCGTGATCCAAATTATACCATAACTAGGGCAGTGCCCATTTGGAGCGCGTGCCTGTTCGGAACTGGCCGATTGCTCGGTTCCCAGCATTTCTTTTCCCCTTTTTTTCTCTTAATATAAACATGGTTATATCACATTTGTATCGCGATTCAAGCTCTACCGATTCAAAAAAAAATCCGCTACACTTCAATATGATATCCCAGTATAATGAGATACTGTTGCTGAGAAATGGGTTGACGTGTTGGTTAGCACGACAGCTGCTCACATCAGCTACTCAACTGCATTTTGTGTTTTTCCACAACAGCTGACCACAGGACATAATGTGTCTCTTCATACTTTGAGCCAGGCTATCATATGCCATTTGAGAGCTTTTGCCTTGAAACATACCTCAGGTGTATATGTGGTAATACTGTTGGTAGTGCTCTAACATACTGGCTAGACAACACCAAGACCCCTAACCTCTGCAGTATGACAACAATAGTCAATTTTCTGTTGCTCACTGATATAATCACACATCACTTCACTACAGTATGTGTCGGTGTGTATGTGTTTGTTCCTGTTTGTGTCCCTTTGCCAAAGCTGTGGTTCTTTTGAGCCACAGGTAATGGTTTCTGTCTGTAATGAAACCATTTGGCACACTGATCATATGCCGTTAAGACTTTGTGGCTTCTGATTGGGGAGAGAAAAAGTCAATTACAGAAGTGGAGTGAGCCCAGAGCTCAGCAAAGCCTGGCTTTATGTTGGTAATTGCACACGTATCTTATACCTTTGAACAACATGATGAGGCCAGGAAGGAGATATATTTGGTAAAATTTGAACTGGCTAACCTTTCAGAAGCACAAAGAACAAAAACCCACCATGCTGGGGGAGAACTGCTGAGTCACATCATCCTATCCACTGTACCCATTACAGTGTATTCTGAATTCATACGCCACACAAACATGTGAGCTAAGGACAGCAGTGTGTCTTGTAAAGCCACCATATAGCAGATGGTTAACATATAATGTGATTCCTGTGGATTTCTCCACAGGAAGGTCAGAGGTGAGGTTGAGCTACAGACCTGCCTCGCTGAGCTAGTAGGGACTGAGTGATTTGCTCAAGGACACTTCAGCAAGGTGGATTCTTGCTGAAGAGGGGGCTTGATCCCTGAGCCCTTCAGCTGAAGAGCAGTTTTCTGACTCACTATGTTGTCTGTTAAAACTGGCATAATGACTTGCAGATTGCCTTACCAGTTTCTATATTACATGATGTATACTGACCATATAGACGACTCTCTAGTCTAGAGGTCTAAATAAATCAACTGTAAATTAGAATTAAAGGAAATACTTAATAGCTTTTATATAATGTTGCTCACAATACCCTTAACTTGGAAATAACTCCAGCCTCCGAAATTGCAAACTACGTACACACATCACACAGCTGTACTGGGTGTGAGTGACTGTGGTGTTGTGATGTGGTGTAGAGAGGTCAGCAAAAGCTCAGTGTCTTTTACTTCAATTCTCCGTGACAAGTGCGCATTTTCTTTGTAGCTGAAGTGCATGGCAGCATAGCATCAAAGAGGACAAACTAGGCTCTTTATTGAAGTGCAGCCGCACTTTCGACCTCTTCTTTGTCCGCCTTCCAATGCACTTCAGTAAAAAGGAAACGGCTCCTATGCTGCAGAACTGATCTAAACACATTTTGCTTTCACACAAGCCTCAGACACACACACACACACACACACACACACACACACACACACACACAGTAGTTAAAGAAAAAGGAATGGAGAGCAAAACAATAACGTGTGAAAAAAAATGCATTTCAAAAAGAGAAAGGGAATCTGCCAGAATAGATAAGGCAAAAACATTTAAATCCTCTCACACAAAAAAAGAGTGACAATGGTATGCGTATGGGACAGAGTCTTGGTTCACAGCCCTAATATTCAAGGCAGTTCATGATGGTGACTTAAATAGAGAGAGACAGACAGGGAGGACACAGATGTCTGACCTTGCAGTGGTGCTTATGTAATGGTCTGCTTCAGTGCATTTAACTGCAGTGCTCCTTTCCAACCTGGGATCAGTAAAGGAAACATGTCTCTGCAGTCCAATCTCCTCTGACATCAGTTCTGACACTCAGAGAGTATGAAAAGGTCCTGTGAGCTCTGAGTGAATCAATTGTTATGGCCCTGCCTTTGTGGTCCCCATGGAGCCAATCATAATAATTAAACTAGACTACTTAAGCCTCCTCTCATTACTGTCCAAGTAAACAGCCTTAATTTTGTATGCATTTTAATGCCCATTTCCCAGTTCTGAGGGTGGTAGTGGAGGGGACAGATGAATGATGAAGGGGGGTAATTTTGTCTCAAATTAAAGTGAGTGCACCATTCAAGTTAATTATGTATTTGTGGATTTGCACTGATCAGTGCTTTTGCAAGAATTACAAATGTCGAGTGGAAATAAAATACAGCTTACAAAATGTTAGTGATAATAAGAAGCACCTTTGCACACACTCTTTCATGAATATGATTTTATAGCCAAGTTAAAACAGTTCACATACTGTGCTGTTACACAATCTCCCACTGCTCCAGATACCAGGGGCAAGTAGGGTAACATGTGGCATGACCCAAAAATAGCACTGCAACATTGGCTTCCACTTAATTGCTGGAGCTGTAAACAATGTTTCCACATAGAGTGGAAGGAACTGTATGCAGAGGGCTGTGCTATGGTTATGAATATACTGTATGTATACACGTTCATATATGTATGCATGTGTCCCATGCACTAGGGGAAGAGTGGATGAGAGCAACTGGAGCACAGTCAGCAGGAGGGAGAGGAAAAATAGAGGGAAAGGAGGGGACAGCTGTAGACACCAAGCAAGTACCCACCTTGCTGGGCCAGGAGCTTTCGAACAGTGGGTGGGATCAAAACAACAGGCAGCAGACACTGAGCATGGTCTCACAGACACACATATTGTACTCCTCGGCCCAGTTCCATGTCTGTGCTCCTTTTCTGTCCACCTGCTGGTCTCCAGCAGTGTCTAAAGGTGGGCAGCCATGTCTGAGGCAGGCCAGCTCAAGTTTCATTTCTAGACCAGCAGCTCAACAGTTGAGACATAATGAGCTTTAGGGTTGCCAGTCTGCCTCTTACAGCAGCTCATCGCCCCCACCACGGGAACCCAGACAGTGGGTCTCCATGGCAGACTGTTTGCCTGCTTCAGCGTGTGAGGATGTGTCTGCTTTCCTAGTGTGAGTTAAGACCTGGGCAAATGAGGTGAGCCATCTCTTCCACTTTCAGGAAATAGCCAGCCTTTCAGCGTTGCCTGTGTCAGAGTGTAGTAGCTGGTTTTTGCAGACAGATGCTCACGCACCCGAGGAGACACACGTGTATGTGCACGTGACCGTACTTGTGTGCATGTGAGCACACAGACAGACCAGTACACACTGCATCTACACAGGAAAATTAAACCAGACCCAAAAAACATAAATAAACAAAACCAGTGGTCCTGTAAAGCACTGAGGGGCAAGTTGGTGGAGTGCTGCTACACCTGTTGAATCCTTGTCAAGGAAAACACATACAGTACATTGATAGCCTATAGTGTCTCCGTTTGACACTAAAGCAAATGTACATAAAACTGATTTCAGGGTTGTTAACAGAGAGAAGAGCTCATCTAAAATCAGTCTAGCTCTATGACTGCACACACAGAAGCAGACAGGGCGTGACATACAGTGCTGTCCGCTGACGTCAGAGCAGCACACTCACTACTGTCACAGGGAACAGAGTCATGGCCTGGGGAGCTCACAGAGTCTGCATGTGCAAGTGTGTGTGTGTGTGTGTGTGTGTGTGTGTGTGTGTGTGTGTGTGTGTGTGTATGAGTGTGTGTTTGTGTGAGTGTGCAGTCAGCATTGCTGTGGAGACAGTGAGGCAGACAGGAAAGCAGAGAGAGGCCCCTGGTAAAGTCCCTTCACCTCCTCTGCCTTCATACGCAGCCCAGAAGAGTCTTTGATTGTGTCAGTTTAATGAGTGTGTGAGAGAAAAATGTGTTGTGCATGGTCGTTCGAGTGTGTGAGGTCACGTCGCATCTCGTCAGGCCCTATTTTAAGGCCTGGGACTCATGGAGTGCCGCGGCCTCAAAAGACCCATTGGGCTAATGATCAGCCTTGGCAATTAAAGTCAATCTGTGAGTCAGTGTGGCATCAGGAGGGCCATCTGCTTCCAGCCCTGTAGCACTCACTCTGGCCTGTGGGACCACTTGCTGGGGTCACAGCTCACCCGGCTTGAGAGATGGTCACAGGATCTAAGGAACAGTCTGCTGAGTAACTCCAGTTCAATAGAGACCTGTTCTACCAATAGCACTGCTGTGTGTGCTGCCGCCACCGCGTCTCATGAGTGCAGTAAAAACACAAACAGTGGGATCTGTCTTATGGAGGACAATGTTGCATGCACCCATGACACAGGTAAGCTCCTCATCAGCCTCAGGCCAGTGATTTTTTCCACCTGCTCCAGTACTGTAGCCAAGAGTGGGGTACTTTTTGTACTGAAATGGGAAATATAAGATGTCTGAGAGCTTCAGATCAGCTGATAATGACTGCACATGGTGTCCCAAACTACATCATCATCCACATAGAAAGTAATGGACTATAGCCAGCAAGAAGAGAATTTCATTGGACAGAAAGTTTGAAACGGTGTCTTCCACACTTTTAATTAGTGGGATACTCGGGTCAACGTTGATACAATGTCTTCTCTGGATACACAAGGCTGCAACGGTACTGGACCAATGCCAGTTTGCGCATCTGCGTTTGAAGAAGACTGTGCTGAAATGAATGGATTAGATTTCCCGAAATCACACTCTAGCTGCATGTAAATACATTTTTAGTTTGTCTTTGATTCCAACATTGTGATGAATTGTTACAGAAAAGAATTCTATGCCTGAGGGCCTTTACTTTGAAAATGAGCTACAGGAGTATGCTTTAACACCATGTTAACATGGGAAAAGGTTTGCTCGTTCTTTCAAATGTTCACTTTGGCTCATCAGCAGAGCTTTGTCCTATGAAACCAGCACACTGCCACCCTACCTTCTCATTATTGACCCACGTCCACACCTTTCCATCTCCCAACAGCAGACGGTTACTAAACCCTGGGAGGCTAACTGGTGGTTCAGGCCAATGCCCTGGGCGTGACCTCTGGTGCATTCATTCATCATATGCTTGGTTGGCTCTGCCCCAGTTTATAGGGAGCCAGGAACAGACACTATGATACCAGTTGCACAGGTCAGCAGCTCTCTTTCCCTATAGCCCACCTCCTGAGAGGACAGCTGCTCCCTGTATCTTTATATTCTTCTCCTACAGGAAAAAGGGGGGTCAACAGCTCAGCAGCCTTCATTTTCCTATTACTTACAGTTGCATAGAGCACCATGCACCTTTTATAGGTGTAACCTCAACAACCAATGCAACATCTGTGTTGTTTATTTGAGGAAAATCCATACTGTAACCACGGTTGCTAAAGTAAAAAAAAAAAATCTTCATCTTGTTCTTTTTAGTGTTAATAACATATATTCACCAATTCTCTCTCTCTAATAATTTGCTGGTTGAAAATATTCCGCTTAATGTTTAGTATTCTCTTTTCGGTAGATTGTCCTGACATCTGACACGGACCCTATTTGTGGGTTTTATTCAGTTTTTCAAAAACTGTAACTTGTTTGCTTGCCTTTGCTTCACACATCAATGTACAATATGCATTTCAGCCAGATGCACGATCCCTTAAGCAATTATGGGTCAAGTAACTTGAATCAGGACAATTCGACATGGACAGACATGTGAGCGGTTATGGCAGCTGAACCCCTCATCTTCTGCTTATGGGACAATCTTGCAGCAAACCAGGCCACCCTGCAGGTTTTAATACTCTGTGGAATCCAGAACCACCTGCTAGGCTGAGTCCTGTTCACATTCAGACAGAAAAAGTAATCTACTCTTTAAAAATGGCATTTTCTGTCACTAAGATATGACGGAGTGTGCTGTCGTGTCTAAGGAATGGTTGGTTTGTGGAGGGACGGAGGCTACCGCAGCACTATCCCACACTTGATATCTGACGGGGAAACAGATCTGACACAGATGAAGCGTGTGACACGAAAAGGATATGGCAACAAGGATGGAAAAACAGATGGAAAAACCAATCCTCCAACACCAACAAACCTACCCAAAAACTGGTTAAATAGAATAGGTTGCGAGAAATATAATGTATAATATATATATACATACATATATACAGTCATGTGAAAAAATTAGGACACCCATGCTAAAGTTGACTAAAAAGAGGAATAACAAGGGTACACAACAAAGGATACTTTCTATAAAATCATCTCTCAATGCAAATCAAACCAGCTATTAGGCTAACTGAAATAAAACCATGCCAGTCTCTAGGTATGGTGAAGGGGATGTGATGACGTGAGGCTATTTTAATTCCAAAGGCCAAGGGAACTTTATCAGGATGCATAGTATCCTGGATCCATGAAATAACTGGCCTTTAAAAATAAACATCTGCCTGCCTCTATGGGAATTTAACATAGGGGTGTACTTACTTATGCCCCCTGTATTTTAAGGAAGAACATTTATTTATTTACGATACATTATTCATTCACAAACAAAATTGGATTTTTTTAATTAAGGCATTAAGATCAATTTGCAAAAGATGATTTTTTTATTCCTCTTTTTAGTCAACTTTAGCATGGGTGTCCTAATTTGTTCACATGACTGTATATATATACTTTTTTTTTTAAAGTGTTAAGGTAACTGGTAACCCTTCTGTGGTCATTGCACCCTTACTACACTTACTGCTGGCCTCTCCCCTCCTTATTATTCTCTCCATTCTTTTACTACTTAAGAGGCTGACTCACAGGACCTGAATTGCTGTTTGTATCTCATGACATCTGGAGTAGCTGGATGACTGAGTGTTATGTCTTTCTCTCACTCAGTCTGTATCTTTTCCCTGATGGGACCCCACTGACATCTTCATCCCTGGTTTTTCAGTGTAGCATAATGACCTCCTACTAGCAACCCTAATGGAGCCATAACGGTCATTTATGCCAGGGGAGGCTCTGAGGGCACGGCTGTGGTGGCAGCGAGTCGCACAGGAAGATGGGAGACGGAGAGAACCTCCTGGTTAAGTCCCTCCACCTCTGCCTCTTCCCTTCATACACATCTCAGTCTTTGTATAAATACAGCTTTTGTGTGTCGTGCGTGTGTGCATTCAACTGCTGTGTGCATTCATGTGTGTGTAATGAAAGAAACTGATACAAGACTGGTTAACAATAGAACGTACAATATGAATGTATCAGGGGTGTTTCCCTGCTTTTGATGTTCACTTCTACAGCATATTCACATGCATAATGCACATATGCACACTACATTTTCTTTTTCTAATTACATTTTCCCTCATGCAGACAAGCTTCCTATTCATGCATACATCATACACACAATAGCGTATAACACCACTCTTAAACCTCTCTTCTATATTTGCTACTACCACTGGAAGAAACTATAACGTACATAAATTACAGTGCATGAGCTTAACTTGCACTTATTGCTATTTTCTTTCTAGCCACTTGCATATTAATATGCACAGTAAACACAAGGACCTTTCACTGCATACACTCTTAGCCTTGGTTAATCTTTAAAAAGACGACAGTTCAATGTACTGTTGTGATGAAATAAGATACTTCTTTAAATGTGGCTTTCAACGCCTTAATCACGTGAGGTCCTCCAAACTAGACACCTCATGCTTTAACTGCAGCACATCTTGGGATTTTCTCCTGGGGGCTGCAAGTTGAATAATACAATAGCACATTTATCAACTAGCTAATGCTAATTAGACTGTTGCACAGAAACGAGAATATTGTACAGTAATGTTCCCTATGCTTTGTCAGATCCTGTTTTCTTTGTTTCTAGCAATACTCATAGCAATACTCATTTGGGTTAAAGTAAGAACATAAATAGCATCTTAACTAATTACTGGTATTTAATTATTATCTAAATACTATTAGGTATCTATGTATAAAAACAAATAAAGGAATAAGAAAAAAACATAACAATGATATGATCTCCTCAGGTAATTATAATGTATTTTATTAGAAAACAAACATGCCATGAATTCAGGGAGAGCTTGAAATGAATGAAGGTGGCAAATACAAATACAAATTTCCTCCACTTGAAGTTTAAGAGAGACATTTACCAGATGCAGTAAAGCAGCTATAAACAAGGACATATATTTTTCACTACTACTACAACAACGTGAATTGTCGTTGTTTGAAGCTTTCTGAAAATCACTTTTTTTAATGTCTGATAGAAATCAAAGTGAAGTCCTTTTGTACCTTGTTTTGATACTTTCAATTTTAGCTTGCTCTTTGTAGCCTGATAAATGTTAGCTCTGAAGTCTGATAATTCAAGTCAAGTTCTGTGATGCTGATGTGCGCTGTATTTGCATACTTAGATTTTTGCCCCAGCTGCCATCCAGGATGAGCAGAGCAGTGTACTACATATTGTTTAGAGTGAATGCTACTTTCAAGTTTTCTTTTATCTAATGCGGCCATTTCTCAAAAGCAGTTATTTCATTCATGGTTTGAATGCCATAGTGGGTATGTGTGGTTATATTTTCGATAGAATATTGCAACTCCGTCACTTTAAATTGGTTTAAGTTCATATTAACAGCAAGCACTCACTGAGACGCACAATGATCAGCTACAGCTGTATGTTTATAGGCAGCTGTGTTCAATGAAATGAGAAAATGAACTGAAGCTACATGAATGACATGTTAACTACATACCTTAGCTCAGCCTAAGTGATAATGATACCTACACTCACAGATATGTACCATCCTGACATCACTCTAAAGCTATCTGACAGTGTTTGCAGGATACCTGCCAATTCTGTCATCTCACTTTAACAGCATATTTATTACGGCATCCAGTTGATGATAGGAACTGTGGCAGCTGTTTAAGGGTTGGTTCTCCCAAACTGCAAACAGTTTTCTAACTTAACTCTCACCTCCATTGCATTATGTTGGCAGCACAATCATGATATCTTTTAACCTAGGTAAATGAAACCAAACGTATCTGCATGGCTAGGTAGCAGAAAATGTACAGTATAGCCCCTTTCTCACTGGACTAAAAACCCACTAACATCTGACTTTTGTCAAGAGGGAAAGGTTACTGTCGGCATTCGTTCCCGGGACAAATGACTCGGCAGTAGTAACGGGTATTTATCTGTTCCAGCTCTGATCAGCAATGATGGAAACATGACACCTGGGTGGACACACTAATTTTCACCCCTTTTCCAGCACGATTCTGTACAGTGCTCAAACATCGTTCCAAATTAGTCAGCACTGAATATGAAAGAGAGACTGAATAAGTAACAGATATAAACTAGAATTACTGTCTCGCGGCTGTATGCATCCGCCAACCAGTCAAGTTGCAGTTTACATCCATGGGCCCTATTTTAACGATCTAAGCGCACAGAGTGATGCACCTGGTACAGGTGCATTTAGGGCATGTACAAATCCACTTTTGCTAGTTTAACGGCGGAAAAAAGGGTCAGTGCGCCAGACGCATGGTTCAAAAGGGTTATACTTAGTGTCTTAATTAATCATTGGTGTTTTGGGTGTAACATGCAATAAACCAATCAGAATATTTTTAATGTTTTGCATGTTTGTGTGATGCTGCGCGTCCCTGTGTGTGTAACAAGCATAGTGTGTGCGCATTTTACTAATGCGCTGTTAAAATAACAATGAAATGCTGCGTTATTGACTTTAGACCAGGTTTTTGTTGGTCAATGGCGCAATCACTTTCCGCTGCCTCAAGATAGCAATATGCCAAGAATGCACCTGAACACACCTCCCTGTAAGACCAGCACGCCCATGGACGCACAGATGGGCGTCAGGCTTTGCGCTGCGCCGGGTGCAAAACAGGGCCCCATGTCTGTCCAAGTAGACATTTGTGCTGAATTTGAAGAAATTCCCTCCAGGGGTCCCTGAGATATCGTGTTCACGAGAATCAGACGGTCGCTGGCACGGAGGCATAAAAAGATTTAACCACTAACATTTTTCACTGACCTCCATGCTGCTTTCTAGAGTTTACTGTTCACTTACCCTGTTTTCGGGCACATTTCTGACGTTGAACGTAAAACACCAAGAAAAACAAAAACAGAAAGGCATACTCATCTACTGGCAATAGGAAATGAGTTTATTGCCTATTTGTAGGTTTAATAAATCTGCATATACGCGCTCATTTTAGTGGAAAAAAGGGTAAGGGTAATAGAGAAAATATGTTTTGATTGTAAATTTGGTGAATCTACCGTTTAAGCAGTCTGTTTGTGCAGGATGGGTTTAGCGTGTAGCTTACTATTGTGTTCCTCTTTTCAGTAAGTTCACCTCAATTATGCAAATATGTCAATCAGCTTGATTAACAATACACTTGGCATCTTTTTTAGAAGCATTTCCTGGGTGTGTGTGCAAAGGATCTTTGGTAAAAGCAAAGATGATGCTCAATTCATAGTGAGGTTACTTCAGGGACTGGAAATGAATATGGAAATTCAGCTACAACTCAAGAGTAAAAGTGTCAGAAATATTAGCATTATTTTCTTTCCAAATCATCAAGTGCAACATCACCAGTCTGGGGGGCTGGTATTATTTGAAGGTAAAGACAGTGACAGTCTTCATCTTAAACAGTGGGAATAATGACATCCACACAGAAAACAGCAACGTGACAACACAAACATATCACATATCACATTTGCATGCATACATTACAGTCCCCCCCCTGCTTTCATTTGACACTGACAGTACCACTGCTTGCCATCAAAGTCCTGAATGTGCAACTGCACATTCTGAAAAAATGTTCTGACATTTTTCATCACAAATGGGTTTAGAAAGACAATGACTGTCACAAGTCATTGTGTATCATTGTGTTACAAGTCTCTCGGAAGAGATGGACCCTACCAATAAATTGATTGACGTAAAGCTGAGGGAAGTGGGTTACTTAAACATAGTAAACAGTCAAGTTATTGTATCCACTATTACAAAAGCACTGATAAATAGAAGAAAAAAAAACCTGTTGTGATGTTGCTAATCATTCGTTACACCTCTGTACCATCTGTAATTCAGGGGTAATGGAAAACCTTGTTGCCTTCTTGATTGTCACTACACTTGCAGTATGTAACATCATCTTTGAAATTCAATTCCAGCTTTAGTTCAAGCATAATGCTGCCACGAGGTAAACAGCGTGTGATTACAGACTTGCATATAAAGTACAGCTTGGAACTGAGCAAAAACCAGAGAAGGCATTTAACATACACTTCAATACTCTGTTATCAGTATGAATGCATCCTGTAAGAACTAAACATCTGTCTAAAATATGTGCAAAGATTAGTTCTATGCACAAACAGAATTTCAGTCCTATAAGTGCAACCATAAATGTGTAGATTTAATGATATATTTATAATGATATTTCAAGAGGAATGTACATGAGTCTTTCAGGGCCTTATGATATTAAACCTGCAGCTATTTTTCAAATAGTCCTATTTTCAACAATAAGCTGCTTGCATTTTAGTTCTGCAATTACAGGCCCCCTGAGGGTTTTTCTTTGCAACCGAACACCCTTTTGTTTCCATTCAGTGTTTCTTATCAAACTGAATTGTGTTAGGGTGAGTAGTATTTTCTACCCCGAAAACATTTGCAAAGTCTATTTTGCATTTTGATGTTTCAAAATCTGCATTGTTAACAGCAGCAGCCTTCTTCTCCAATTTATTGGCACATTATTGCACCAGCAACTGCATTACTGCTTTCTGCTGTCAGCAGATGTGTCACATGGCTATCATGTCGCCTCCATGGTTGTGGAAGTGGCATCATATAACTAAGTGTATACAGATGTTTACTATTCAATATTACTCAGCTAATATATGTCACTACACCTCACTGTGTCAGAGAAACATTTTTTGACAGTGTTTGCTCAGTGTGGTTTTAGGTAAGTGGTTGTTCTCTGCCGAAAATAGAGTTATGGAGTTTTTACAGTAACTACTTGTTGAAACACAAATAAATACACCTGTGTGAGTTTGCATTTTGGGGAAATGCTCTGATAAATGCTCACTTGTATGGACAAGTTTTTGACAGACTGAGGAAGATCTGATTTACATCAGTAATATGTGAAGGTCTCTTAGTGCATTAAATAGTAATGATGTCTGTGCTATGATGGATTCATTTTGTAAGCAACTCACGGCATACGAATACAGACACATGGAAACATGCTGTATGTGATCGATATCAAAGGCACTTTGTGATCAATGTTGGAATTAATTGGAAGTGTCACAAGGACCAGAGTGCTTAGTTGTCAGATACTGTTGAACAGCCGTTGAGCTGGTGTCTGCTTTGAGTCTAACTGGCTGCACTTAATGTTGTTTTTTTAACCATGGTTGTGCATATTTCACGTGTATTTTACAATAGGTACCGTTTTCTACACTTGCTGCAAGGATGCCAGCTTTGGTTTCTCCTTTTCTGTGTATGTCTTATTGAGTTTTCTTACTTAATTCAGTGTTTCATCACTGATCAATGTTTTATCACTGTTTTATCTTGACAATTGGACAATTGCCGAACCACTTTTTTTCCTGTTAACAGTGGACCCCTGAGGTTTACTGGGTGTAAAAAAGCCTTGAAATTCTGCCCACAATTTACGCCTCTTGGATCCAGGCTGCCTGGCCTCAGCTCCATTTATTTATAGGAGTGTTTCAACAGGGTTGTGTACAGTGAGAAAAAAGCTTTGATCCTACATTGAGGATGCTTTCCACATCTTAGTAAGGAAGGATACCAGTCAATATTTGGCCTGAGGTTATTTCATTTGGACAAGGAGTTTGATTCATACATTAAAAATTCCAATTACCCTGTCAAGAGTTGAGCGAGCCCAGAGGAGTCTGTTTTAATCATACAGCTTTATCAAACTCTTTAAATTGAGTTTAACATGGACAGGATCATACATTCTGCCTTGGGGAAGGTGATAATTTGTCCTAAACAGTAAATATTTAAAAAACCCATGTTTAAATAGAATTTCTTATACGGAATAAACACTGATTGCCCCTTTCCTTTTCAATCTCTTCTCTCTCTTTTTGTTATATCCAAGATCATACACTTTTTAGGACACTTTTACAGAACATGAAGGCTGGATAAATACTGATTTAAATTGTCATCTCAGATGTATGCTACACACAAGAACAATCATGTACATTGATAGTCTTCTGATTCACATTCATATCAATTAGTTTTCGAAAGAATGAGTCATTATACTGCTAACTTATTCCATTTGAGAAAATAAATGAACAGACAAAAATTGCTTAATTCCCACATTTGTATGCTACCCATATTTTCCGACATTGATGAGTAGGTGCTATTCCATTTTTTCTGTCAAATAATGTTGTGGTCAGGTATAAATCTAGCATGTGTCTGATCTGCAGGTGGTCACAGCTGGACCTCCTGTCTTACCATTCCCAAATCTATTTCAGAAAGATATTACAGAGATCTGAGCTGCTGTCAGATATTTCCCATTCCGTCTTATCAGTGGAAGGAATGATGTCTGGCACAGCAAACAAAGTTATGTGTAAATTCCTTAAATAAAGCATGAAATTGACGGGATGCCTGTCTAAGTAAGGCACCAAAGAGCCACAGGCCCTCCTGCAGCAGACAGGTACAGCTGCTCACCTCCAGACTGCACGCCTTCCATTTGGACTCCCATTAAAGTGTCCGCTGCTCTGAGTCAACACTTTTAATGCAGAAAATGACTTCATTCATTTTCCATTATAAGAACCACATTTTAAAATCTGCCTACACAAAGCGCTGCTTATTTCTCTGCTTCTCCACAGATGAATTTGCATACATTGGGCCACGACGAAGATGAAGAACTTCACCCATTTTAGACATTTGGTCATGGTAGTTTTCAAGTATGGGATAAAAAAGACTAAGCAATTTACTTCACTATACATCAGCTTTCGAAGGGTACTTCAGAAATCCAGACACGTAACATACTTATAACCCTGCAGACTATTTGGTGACTGACATGTATATTGATGAGTGTTTGTGTATGTAAGTGCAAGTGTGTGCATGTTCTGACTGTGCTGGGGAGTGCATGACAGAAAACAGCAGCAACGTTTATATTTTAAGAAAGCCTTTAACTCACCAGGGAACTGGTAGCTGTAGCTGGGTGCAAATCCAGTGTATCCGCGGCCATACGTTGCCACAATATTAGGGTAGCCTTTGATAGAGAGGAAAGAGATTAAAAAGAGATGAGAAAAGAACTAGATATAATGTGGATAATACATACAAATGTGATACCAACACACACACACACACACACACACACACACACACACACACACACACACACACACACACACACACACACACACACACACACACACACACACACACACACACACACGTACACACATATTGGGTATGGCTACTTATACTTCTATCCACTTTGAGAGGAAAACAAATCTGGAAAGGCAGGCTTTAAAACTCCTGGGAATCCAGACTACTAACGTGGTCTCATTTTGTCAAGCAAATTCTAATGTAACTTAATACCCTGAAAAATAAAACTATAAGAATCCACATGAAATATGAGCCTAAAATAGTTAGGATTAAGTACTACATTTTGGGAACACTATTTTTCAAGTCTTGTGTGTATTATGTGTTACCCTAGCTTGCTTTGTGGCGGCATGTATTTATAGCTCATAATGTTGATGGTAGATTGTCAACAGATTGACATTTGCTTTGTGTGCAGTTTGACAACAAGCACCACCCTCAATCAATGGTCAACTGTCAGAATTACATTAGCCTCTAATCTTGATGTGCTGCTCTTGTTGTTTTTCTGGACATATTTTACAGAATCTATCTTTAAAGCAAGTTACCCTTCATGGATCAATAACCTGTTTAATTATATTAGATTTTAACACACTTAAGGTACACAGGAGCCGTGGAGCAGTTAATAGAAAGGTTTTTTTTTTTTTTACACTGATCCCTGTCAATAGACCTGGTGCCAAATGTGGTGCTGGTTCTTAAAGAGTTTAAACCCAAAGAAATTAGAACCTCCTAAACAAATAACACTCCTCCTGGTTCTTTACTGTCTCATTTATTTTCATTTTTTGTTCAACCAAACTGTCTCAGGCATTTTTAATGCTCAGTGTAATAACACTTTATATCAGGTGCCTTGAAATGATGTCGGCATCTATTTATATTCTGTGCATCTTTATCATAGCAGAAAAGTCCATGTGTTAATATGGCTGGATGCAGATTTTTTTAAAGGATAAATGTGGGCAATGATGTAAATGGACACTGCAGTTTTTTTTAAATGTGTGCACAACTGTTTGTATGCGTATTATTGTGTGTACTGTAGATTTGGTGTCAGTTTGCCGATTTTCAACAACTGGTCTGTGCAGTGTCGACAGTATGTTCCGTTCAGAAGGCTCTCTCTAATCATTCCTGCTATGCATTAAAGCTGAGTATCCCCTCTGTCCATCTTCATGCAGTGACAACTGTACTGCCCTTTCCAATCACACAACTTTGAAGCCAGGTTTCTCCTTTATGTCAGCCACTAAAATAAGATTTAAGAATATGTAGGAAACACCCTCATATCCCATTTCAATGGGGGATACTACATACAGTAAGTACATCGGTGTTAAACCAGTAGTAAAAATGCATGATTAGTTAGTCAGGGTAACCTTTTATTCAATGAAAGAGATATTTTGAAGATTTTAATACAGCTTTGTGTAATGGCTGTATGGGCAGTGTGTGCAGATGAACGATGTTTTGCTTCCCTCTGTGGCCGTAGCGTACGGAGCTCGAAGCATCAGAGGTCCGCCGAAGCCAATCACCATTCATCTGCACACACTGCCCACACATCCATGACACAGAGCTGAAATAATATCGGAAAATTATCCGTTTAAGGTAAAATTCAACTATTCAATAATATAAAACTTACTGAGGATGGAAAATGTGACTACAAATTCTCATTTGTAAACCAAAGTCAAAGTCTGTGTGAGGGTACAGGCTTGTTTAGAAGGTGTGCTGTCCCTGGATGGATGGAGAGGTACAATGAGGCCAGAAGAGGACCCAGTGTTATTAGAAAAATGTAAGAGTAGCAGATGTATTGTTCATCTGCTGTCAGGATTCTTATTACAACCACAGACCCAGCAGTTAATTAGCTGGACAGTTTTCAGGCAGAAGCAGCTGTGGGCAACATATTGAGAAACGGGGTGTGAGGGAGCAAGCAGCTAGGAAGTGGGATACAGACAAAACAAGACATCTGAGAAGAGTGGGTGGGTGAGCGAGTGGGCCTCTGTGAGAGTCAGTGAGAATGTGAGCACCATCAAAGGTAATATAAACATAATTAACCCTCTAATTATGGTATATGTCTCAGTCTTTATCTGTTGTCCTCAAGCTATTATCACCTTCAACCATAAGTCTTGACTAAATTACCCAATAAGAGGAATTCCTTTAGGCCAGGAATGAATCACTGGAGCCAACCTTGATAACTCTTTCTTCATTGTGTGTAAATTACACCTCAAACTGACCTCGGAAACCTCTTTCAGGCTCTTGTGTCCTCAGTTCTCGTTACGTTATGTACTCGTCTGATAAATTGGCTGTAGTCACATCTGAATGTCAACGTTTTCTCCTATAGACACTGCAGACTAATAGAGCTTACAGTAAATACAATATTTCTAAATAATAACTACTAAAATTAACTGTACAAAGTAAATACTGTATTGCATTGCAGTTCTGGAGCAAGAATAGAGCTAGGAATGTAAACATTTTGTCCAGAGATGGCATGTATACACTTGTATGCATGTGTCTACAGCATGAAGGCATCAAAACATATTTTGCATATTAGTGTGTGAGTGTATGTAGGCTATGTGTGTGTGTTTGTGTTTGTGTGTGTGTGTGTGTGTGTGTGTGTTGAGCATGTGTGTAGATGCTCTGTTCTGTATGCCTCAGAGCCTGTGCCAGCTGGAATCAGAAAGGTTGACCTTGGTCATAAATATCTAATCAGTGTTTGCTGTCCATGAAAAAGTTCAATTTATTCCTGACCCAATGGGAAAATGCCTCTCCCAGACCCTCTCTCGCAGACAAAAAGAAATGCAACTGCAAGGGAGGCGGTGAGAGGAACCTTAACCTGGTATGGATGAAGTAGGAAGGAGGCTACACCAGAAAAAAAAAATATAAATCCTCCATCAGCTGCTGATGAGAAGTCATCACCAGGAAGTTACAGATGGATAGCTTTCACACAACCCCTTCATTGTTTGTTTGGTCTGAAAAGAACTGTGATATGATACAATGAAAAGCTATCACGGTCTGCAAAATATTGGAATTATGTGTTTGATACTGTCTTACTGTCAAACAGAATAAATGCCAAACTGAAATTGTTGGCTTAGATAGCGCAGCTTCTCGTACTCCCTTATTTTCTGAGATGGCAAAACCACTTCCCTCATCTGATGTACTGCATTACAATGGGTTTCACATTACGAACCGGAGAAGTTGCAGCAAGATGTGTGCACTGAGTGTATAAGGAGATATCTGCTACAGAGAGGAATATTAAAGTGTTGGGAAAGTGGATTAAGATATGTGCTAAGTTAAGCTACCTTCTCATGAAACCCTTAGTATGTGCATACAAACAAGAGAATGGGAGAGAAAGAAGAAAGGAAAAAGAGAACCCACTGTTTCTACCATTTCACTAAATGAAGCCTGTTATTGTGCTTGGCCGGGTGGCGGCCTCTTAGTGCTCTTATTTGCCTTATTAATATGCATGCTAATGTACCTATTTTATGGCTCAACAGTTCTGATTCACTTTAAAATCAATTATCCATCTGGTACACCCATACCTCGCTCAGGCTCAAATGTGTATTAATTTCAGCAAACATACATCGGGCACAACACAATAAAGATAAATGCCTCGATTAGAGGCAGAAAACAAAGGAGCTAGGGATGGCTTTAATGAGATTTGGCACAAAAGGAGCTTACACTTTCTTAAATAATGAGCCTAGGGTCCCCTTTTTCTAAATGCAAATTATATAAAGGAATGTTTCGCTGTCCTTGTTCCAATTTCATTTAGATAAGAGCGTCTCCAAACAAGTTGGCTGTTAATATTCTCACATGAGCACATCACTGCCTTTCTGCCTGCTGTCTCCCAGTGGAGGGGAAAAGTGCTGTCCTCTTCACAGACACATTAGTACGTAATAAGTTCTGAAAAGTTCACTGTGCTTGGTAAATACTTGGATACAAAAACACTTGGCCAGTCTTATATTACCACAAACAAGAAATGTATTATCAGTATCATGGCAAGGTCAACCCTAGAATAACCCTGACAGTTTATGCAACTGTAGATAGATGGATAGATACATAAATATATGGACACAAAGACAGACACATAAATAGATACTATAGAAAAATTGTTTGCTATCCCTTAATATTCCTTGTTATGAAAATTATTCCATAGCTCAATAACTGGTCACTGGTTCTTATCAATTTGTTTAAATAAAATGCACCTAAATATGGCTTGCTATCGACTTTCAAAAGCGCTTTAATCATTACGTTACCTTGTACAGATAAAAATGCATGACTGTGGCTCTGCTTGCACCTGCGACGAGAGCGAGGGGGAGGGCATGGCAAAATGAGTCTCTTACAATCAGCAGCATGTCTCTTTTGCTTTTGAACGAAAAAATAAATCTTTCATGTGAGGGCAAATCCATTTGGTTGGGTCGCACATACAAATGATATGCATAGGAAATGAGACAGACAGACAGACAGACAGACAGACAGAAACGCACACAGAAAGACAGACAGTTAGATAGATAGATAGATAGATAGATAGATAGATAGATAGATAGGTAGGAGACAGTGGGTGGGTGGGGAGGATGGGAGGGAGGGAGATAGTGTGCAATAGTGTTAAATAAAAAGGGCCACAGGCATGGGCTGGATGGTAATGAAGAGGGGTGGGCCAGCAGCTGAGGTCCCTGTAGATGAGATCTCTCCCTGACATGTGTGTCCCCTTCATTACCCATTAAGGGGGGCACAGTGATGAATCCTTAATATGACATTACACCAATTTTCCTCTTCATTTAGCCTGCTAATGTGCTGGTCTGCTCCTATATGCCCAGGGGCTGCCTGTACCAGACTCGACCAGAAATAGACCACAGTGGCCACTGGTGGCACACCTTGAAGCAGCCTAATTAGGGGCAGCGCCCACCTAATGGGGCTATCTAGACGAGAGTTTGCATAAGTTGATTTTTTTTTTAGAAGGTAGAAATTGATGACTGAATGGCAGGCATGTCTCACACCTCCTCTGCACCTACCCCTGAAAAATGACTTACATTTTATGTTTTGGCAGATATTTTTTAGCATGATTTCAAATGTATACATGTACTGTATGTCATATAAAGGATGTATATGGATCACTTATTTGGGCATGTGTGTGTGTGTTGTTGTGTAAGTAGATGTGTGTATGACTCACTCAGCATGCCCATCCCCAGCATGAAGGCATCCATGGTATAGGGCAGACCCCTGGCTCGCCCTCGTGTACCTGGTGGGAACATCACCTCCTTGGGCTGGGCCTTCTTACATTCTACCTATGTAGACAGACAAACAAACACATATGCACATGTTCACACACACACACACACACACACACACACACACACACACACACACACACACACACACACACACACACACACACACACACACACACACACACACACACACACACACACACAGAGCATTAGACTGTGTAGGTACACAACCAGACAGATCTGACAGGGCTGTCTCAGCTCTTTAAGGTGGTTTTCTATTTGACTTGCACAGTGCTAGATGTTTTCCATAGAGAAAAACAAGACTGAGTCAATCTAAGCACATCACATTTTAGAGGAAAGTCTCCAAGGAAAACTTACAATCATGCTCCTCCTGCATTAAAGCAAAGGTTATTGCTCCAGTGAGCATGTGCCCAATGCCTCGGGGAAATACAAGCTTAATACTTTCCAAGTGTTTCTGAGACATCAAGGTAGGAGAAGCTCTGTTGCAATGCCATTACCACAGTCCCGCTGTGTGGCAGTATGTCAAGTTTTTTTGTGAAAGGAAGTTCTTTGTTTAATCCAAACAGAATAATCACAAAAGCAATAATCTCTCTAGACAAAATCTCCATGTTTCATTTAACTTAAGTTAAATGAAGGAACTTAAGCCCTTGCCAGGGCAGTGTGTTTAAAATCTAAAGCTGGTCAAAAAAGTGCGTTTTAAAACTCAATATGGTTATTTTTGTGTGTATATGGTTCTGTTTATTGGTGTATGTCTGCCAGGCTGGAGTCCCCAGCGCCCGACAGTCCAATTCCACCCGCAGCACCGATTTCCCCCCTGCATTTCTTTCTCTCACACCACTTCTCACACATACAGGTTTGTTCATTTCCCATCTTGCAAGAATGACATCTCCTCCTCCTACATAACACATATCAAATGAGGGATGTGACAGGGGCAGATGAGGAGAAGGAGGAAGATGAGAGTCCTATTTACCACGTATCTATCCTATCTCGATGAATTATAGAGAAGCACGATCGGCTGACGAGGGTGGCATGGTGTTGTGTCTGTTGGTTTTCTAGGCTGAGTCGGTTCACCATGCTGCACAATCTATTTGCTCCACTGCTTGCTTGGCATCAGCCTGTCCATCTGTTTGTCTGTTTGCCTCCTGGCTCTCGGCTGTTTCTCCCTACATCCTCCACTTAAGCAGGGCTTTCTCGGCTGCTGCGATTCACATGTCATCCTGGCCTGCTGCACAAGACAGGCTACTGCACCAGTGCTGTGTACACCTCAACCAAGGTACAGCCTGGCATCCATACAAATAGGCTCGCAACTCTGACAGGGCAGCGGTGCACATTATAATTCACACACAAACTAATTCACACATGCACAGTGGTACACACAACTGGCTATTGCAAGATGCCAAACTAAAATAAAACTTCACATCTGTACGAAGTTGCTGTGCTAAATGAATAGCACAACTGTGTATCCAGCAGAGAGCAAGAAATGTGAAGATGGGACACTAATGAAAAAGGTTTCTATCACAGACGGAAAGTTGCTGCGTTGCAGAGCTGTGATTTGTTGCTGTTAGCAGCTTTTTTATTTGAAGCAGACCAACTAAAGTACACAGTTCCCTCAGCCACTTTGTAGCTGTCACAGCTACTCTGCCCTCCTTGCTCGCCTGGAATGGTTTGACATTGTGCTGAAGAGAGTACAGGCGCTCTCATCGTCAGGGTATGACCCCCCGCATGAAAGTAGGAACTGGGTGGGACAAATGGGTCCATTAGAAATCTCTGTACACTGCTGAGATATTCACATGTTCACATAGCTGGGTGACAAATACAGTCTAGTTCAGAGAGAGTGTCTGCTCAGCCTCCTACAGCAGCCACAGCCACATCCAACGAGTTGGACGCTCAGGTAGCCTGTTGGGAGTAAGACAGACCCGGGTGTGAGTCATGCCTACATGCTCTCAGATGCGGATCTTTGATATTCAGAGAGAGGGCTTCTTGTCATGGATTTAAAACAAGCCAGGAACCACGATCTGTGGTGATACGAGTGTGGGGGTGTTCACCTGCTTCAAACACACAGGAGTGTGTGAGGGAGATGAGGCAGGAGCTTTCAAGAGTGAACTAAGTCAAAGAGAGGGGAACAGAGAGGACGACAAGACAATTCTGAGCCTGACAATGAAGCACTGCAAAGGTTCAGTAGTCGTGAATGCCCGGATTCAAATTCTTCCATGTGGGAAGTTTGACAGACTGAACCTTTTGCCACATGAACTGTGGTAAAACATTACATTTACGAGCTCTCATTTTAACTGCAAGTATAGTGCTGAACTGTGCTTCTTGTGTAACTTGTCTTGGACTCTTGATGTTATAATGGCAGCACCACATAGTGTTGTGAAAGGTATCACAATCCACAATGTAGACATTGTGAATGGATGTGTTTGAGCACTATTGTGCCAGTGAAAAGTGGCATCCATTAAACCTGCCTTGCCTTCACAGCCAGATCATTTGTTGTGGAAATAGTACCCAGTAGATCTGAGAGCCTTACACACACACACACACACACACACACACACACACACACACACACACACTTGCAAGACAGCTGACTGTGAAAGTGAATCGCTGCCACAGTGTTGACAAGGTATGGTTACCTCAACCTGCGTGCTCTCAACATACTCTATATCGAGATGTTTTCTCCTACTCCGCTGCACTGACATACTGCAGTTGATAAATTATCTTTGAGATTTGTGTCACTGTAGCACAAGATAAAGTCAGGGGAGGGAGGAAACAGAAATTAACTCTTAAAAAGTTTAAATTCATATTTTAAGTAAGTTATTTGAAATACTGATCGTGATTGCTTGAACGGCTAAGTTACAACAACTAGGAAATCTTTACTGTGTTAGTTTGAATGATTCAGTCATTCAGACTTCATCACGCCACATACAGCTGTTAAAAAAAGTCCTTGGATCTCGTCCAAGCAACCTGCAGCCCAGTTTGTCAGGAGTAAAAAGTAATCCAAACCAACAACAGGAAATTAACCCCAAAACGCAGCGTGCTATAAGGAGACAGATGTTGATATATAGTAGCCTGTGGATACTGGAAGTAATTACTGATGCTCATATTTACCACATATACCACGTATTTTTGTTTAAGTCTTCTAACTGGAATGATGCCCAGTTAAAAGTTTAGTCATAAGGCTTCTTTCTGTATTCATTTTATTCATCTGTTTGTGCATTTCTATTTATTTATTTATTTCTATAAAGTACTATTTAAACATTGTTAAATAGGAAAACAAATACAAAATATGTAATGTATTCAAAATAGGGTATCTTGCTAAAGCGATTTTGCAGCCCCTGTCCTTGGCTTTTAACTTCTGGGTGAGATAAATAAACAACAAATTAAATCATTGATACATTTCATATCACCTCTATGAACAAATCTCAAATATTTCAGTGCCATTGCAGAACATTTTGTGTTGTTCTGCTACTGTCTTGTTCTGGTTATGAAATCTGGATTTTTTTAGGTTATTCTTTCAAAAATAATCATCTACCAATAACCAAGCTTGATATTAAAGTTATGAGGTGCACATACTGTATGCAAACAGACATATGGCAACAGGCACTTGCAGAACCTCACAAGCATTCTTTGATCAGTGTAGTAACCATTTTTGTATTAATGTGCAAACCCTTTGATACAGAGCAAAGAGACACTTTAGTTATGACCTTTTCAATACATCTCCTATACATAATAACCTTGTAGGTATAACAGGAAGGTGTGGGCGGGATGGACTGGCAATGGCTGTCCTTCAGGGACGAGTATTGTGGGTGTGGTGTGTGTGTGTAGAGGGGGAGGTGTACGGCTACTATTAGCATCACTACTGAATGGATTCCGTCAGTCGACTGGCAGACTGAAGAAAGGAAACCGTGTGATTCATTTACTCCAGCGCCCACTCCCAGCTGAACAGTCAAAACACATAGACTGTATAGTTAGGAAATGTCACGGCTCTGATTGCACAATATCAGGCATGGTGGTGTGGGATTATTCACTTAAAGAAAAGGCTTCTCACAACCATTTAATAAGTGGTTGATTTAAAGCAGAGAATGACAACCAAGTTAAACAATATTTGTTTGAAGCTCAATCCTTAACAGGTATATTATACTATATATAGATATAGTTCTGACCGATGAAAGAGCAGGAGACACACTCTTAAAAGCTAGGAATGGCATCTGTTTGCTGACAGGGTTATGTGCAAGGATTTATTTGCAATGCATTTAGCCATATTTTTGTGAAAATATGATTTTATGTGTGTTAATATGTGTTTGGAATTGAACTACTGAATCTATTTTTTTAACAGAAGAAAATAGGACTTTGCTGCAGGAGTCATTTAAGAAATTTCTACAGACAATTTGATACTTTCCTCTCTGAAGAAAAAGTATCTTATTACTAGGAGTCCTCCTAAATAGTGACAAAAGTTTCTAACTAAGAGTTTCCTCTTAAAGGTCCCATGGCATGAAAATTTTACTTTATGAGATTGAGATGATTTTAGCCTGCTTATGGTCCCCCAGTGGCTAGAAATTGTGATAGAAGTAAACCAAGCCCAGGGTATTCTGCTCTGCCTTTGAGAAAATGAAAGCTCAGATGGGCCGATCTGGAATACCCTTTATGATGTCATAAGGGGAAAGGTTACCTCCCCTTTCTCTGTTTTGCCCGCCCAGAGAATGTGGCCCGCCCATGAGAAAGAGAGAGACATCATGGCTTGAAAACAAGCGAAGCATGGCAGTTAGTCAAGGCCACACCCCCACCCTCCACCTTGCCCCCCTTTCTCCTCCTCAATAGCATTTAAAGCTACAGACACAGAAATGGCACATCCTAAGTAAAGCTCATTGTGGGACTGGCTCTAGTGGCTGTAATTCTGCACCAAGGCTTAATTTCGGGAAAGAGACTTCAGATACAGTATTAGGGGACCACTAAGGCCTATATAAAAGCATCCAAAAGCAGCATTGGCCCTGTTGCTATGGATGAAATCATGTTTCATGGATGAACTTTCTCATTATGTCTACAGTAATTAGTTAGTAGGTAGGCGTCATTTAAAACATCTTACATTTTTTGCAAACTGTCATAGATTTCATGCATGAAACAAAATAAAATATTAAATATATTATATTTCGAAGTTTCTCTCAACTCCGGCAGTTAAGAGCTACTTTTAGCCTTTTGATGTATTGTGAATATCGTCCTAGAACTTCTGTTCTCCATTTTGGGTCCACCGATAAATATTTCAAACCTGCAAGTAGTCAATATCTGTTACTCAAAAGACGTGTTACTACTACTATTACTATTATTACTAAAAGTGGATTGTTACTTTTAGACCTCTGTGAAGCAGTCAAATCAACTGTATGTCATGTATTTTATAACGAGAGGGTATTTACTGTAGTCCTTCCATTCTGAAATGTTTTTATCCATGGTCAATAAAAAGAATGAGGATGTATTGTAATGGGTAGAAGTTCTGGATAAAGCAAAGTGATGCCTTCAATGGCCAGCAATCTCACAGGAGTCATTATGCCTGATGATATCTCTGCATGGTTATGTAAAAGCTACCAAATATGAGGTCATTTTAAGGACCAGGTGCTCCCTGTGGTGCCCAAACTGTCATGTTTCTATATTCCAAGATAGTATTGTCCCTATACACACACTGAGAGGCACATTCTAAAGTAATGCCATTATCATCAGGTTGACGTCAAATGGCTTCCATCACCTCCTCAATCAGTAGATCTAAACATCATGTGTCTTTTATGGGACATCCTGGAGTGAAGAGTGAGAACTGGATTCCCACCTCCTTCATCCCTCAAAGCTTTCCTTTTTCAATGAAGGGTAAACATCAAATTACTTACAGTCCAGAACCTGTAAAGCAACACTCCATAAGGGACTGAAACTCCTCTAAAGGGTGGTCCTACTTCCTCATTAGGCATTTGATGTTCTAACATATTTAGCTTTAAAAAAAAATTCAAAGACAATTTCAACACCCAAAGACTTGAAGAATTTCTCTCTGCAGAAATCTCCTTTAAAATAGTGGTAGCTAGTTTATTCTATGGCTATAACCAATTGTGTCCAGAGGTGATTTATACAACATCAAACCTAGGTGAACATCACACACACAAACACACACTTGACTTCATGGTAGTTTAAGGATGGTAAACTTTAATGTTCTTTGGCAGTGCAACTAATGGAGCACAGGGTAAATTCCTTCAGGAAGACTTCTAAAATGAATCACTTTTCTCTCTCTTCTAAACTGAACAGCTGTTAGAGGCGTTCACTTTTATTTTAACCAATCAGAAGCGGCCATGAATTTCACGAGCCAATCACAGCATGACATCCCTGTTTTAAACGTGTCTCTCTCTGCTGCTCAGTTGTCATTTCAGGCTAAGAGCACAACCCTCCTCCTCCTCCCCTTGCTCCTCCGGTCTTCATCACACACGGCTCCTGGGTCTTCCTCCGGCAGGCCGCTACCGTCGGCTCCTCGGTTTGGTCTTCGGGCTCCTCACACCACCATCAGTGTCTAGACTCCATCGGGGGACTATCTTTTGTTTTTCTACCCCTTTAAAAAAATATCATTTCATAATGATGGAGTCTAATCTCCAAAGACTCTGTACATTTCATATTATGCATATGTACAATAAATCTTTGCAATAAAGTCTCTCCTGATTGAAATTGGTTGGGAGGTTTGACACACAACAGCAGAACTGGTACAGCTGGCACTAGCAAACTCAGAAGACGGGTGTAAATACAAGTAAGTTGGTAAATTGTTTGGTTAGCTGATTACACACAATCCACTAGATAAACATAGATTAGAGGCTATAAACTACTAAAATCATTAACCTTTATCACATCCACAGATTGATCAAATTATGTCAAACTAAGTGCATCATCTGAAAATATTACAAGTGAATGTCTCTCGTAAACAACAAATCTGCTCTTTTACAGCTGTATGTTTGACATATTAAAGGACAAATCCGGTGCAAAATTAACCTAGGGGTTAATAACACACCGAGTCGACCGTTCTCTGGGATTTGTTTTCATGCTAATTGAATGTGACCAGTTTTATCGCAAACCACTAATTACCTTATAACGCTAGTCGTCGGGGCACAGGTAAAGTAAAAAGAAATCACTATTTCTATACCACTAACAAGGCTCAAAATAGCACCACACTTCCATGGTAGCATAATGAGGGTCCCTACATGTAAACCGAAGCATTGAGAACTTTGTAAGTGTACAAAGTTGTCAATGCGCTGGATTTGTCCTTTAAAGGAATTTCATTTTCTTGCATTACGATTTCTACATTAGCGTCCTTTTTTACTGTTGGTATCATTAACACTCACTACTGTAATCTAAGTAAAACTGGCAAAGAAACCTACATATGAGTTGAGTTCTAACAGATTTTCAAAATGTATTTTCTTCTGTTTCTTCTGAAATTATTCAATTTTAGCACTGCATAGAAAGATGAATTAGCTGTTATAGGTAAATAAAAAAGATTATGAATCCTGTTTTGTGCCTTCTTTTTTTTTTTTTAACATATAGAGGTTACACTAAGTAAAGTTCAGAAAACTTCTTAAGAAAACAATGCTTTCATCTTGCTCTCTCAAGGAAAATGTATGGATTTTTCTTTCAGAATTCTGCTTATATCAATACAACGTGCCGACTATCTGTATCTATATATTAAAGGCTGATGAATGAATGCTTACCTGTATTAGTATTTTTTAAAGATAATTTTTGGGCATTTTTAGGCCTTTATTCAACCGGACAAATGAAGACATGAAAGGGGAGAGAAGGGGGCATGACATGCAGCAAAGGGCCGCAGGTCGGAGTCGAACCTGGGCCCACTGCGTCAAGGAGTTCACCTCTATTAATGGGCGCCCGCTCTACCAACTGAGCTATCCGGGGGCCCTGTATTAGTATTTTACTGGGAGAGTCAGAGCTTATTCTGCTCCTCAGCGCGGTAATTGGTTGGTCATGTCAGGAAGACACAGTGAGAAATTGACGACTAACAGAAAATTCCTCCCTCCTGTTGTGATCATTCGCTACTGCTGAATATTAAAAATGACACATTGAAGAACATTACCTTGAAGCACTTGAATAAAAAAACAATGTGAGTCCATTTTAATGGCACACTGATACTTGATAGGTATTATTATGAATTAGCTGCGCATGCATAACGGCAGGGTGGGAACTGATAGAGGGACTCATGTCTTAAGGAATGGAATTCACAACATTTCCGTAGCTGTATTAAAGTGCTATCTTATCACAGTTTGTTATAGACATGCATATATGTGGAAACCAGAGGGTGTGATAAACTGTTCGAAAATATTTGAAAACTGTCAAGCCATCTTATACTTATAATTGATTTTTACTCCAAAATATTTACTGGTTTTAATACAAGGGTAGGTACAGCTGTAGCTAAAGAATGGTTTTACAATCTTGTGGAGCCATACACAGCATAATCCATACTTTTATCGCATACTGCATTTGCTAAAGCAGGCCAGTCTTGACCAGTCTTAAAACCCCTTGAGGCAAATTTTTGATTTATGATATTGGACTATAAAAATAAAATTGACTTGACAGTCTACAGAGGTGAGAGCAATGTACTGTAGAAGTCAGTACAGCTGGTGGGGCAGGTTGAGAGCTTCTTGCTAAGCAGCACCCTTTTTTTTAACTATATATGTGGCCCAACTCACAGTGACAGTGTGCTCCTGAGAGTGAGGCCTCGGTGGCACATGAACACAGGGTGATTGACCAAGTCAGTAAAAGGTCCAGTCACTCACATCTGAGTGGGCACTGACCCACTACAGTGCCAGAGCCCTTGAGAGACCGGGAAAGGAAAGAAGGTGGGGTGCCCTGTACATCCACAACCCTCCCAAGTGGGGTGGAATTTCTGTCTGCATCAATTATTCAAGAACCGTCTTAGATAACACTCGCAGGGAGGATGGATGAGGTCTATTTCTGTATGGTACTTCATAAGGATGAAGACAGGAGACATTTTTTATTTTGTGTGCTGGTGCTTCAGACACCGGATAACCAGTAGTCTCCTCTGTGCAACGACGGTAAAACCAGGAGTGTCTTTGAAAAATGCTTTTAACACACTCTAGATTCTTTGCTGACATTCCAAGATGTCAGCGCTTTGTAGAAGAGAGACAACGTACTTCCTGCATCCTAGGAAATTTAATGTACAGTAGGTGTTGCCAAGAGGGACCCCTCACAAAGGTGACAAAAGCTCAGAAAACTGGCCCTCACTCTGTCCTTTAACACTATCCCCCCTCAATAACCCTACTCTGTCCTTTAACACTGTCCCCCCTCAATAACCCTCATCTTTTCTGTTAAGGGACTCCCAAATGGGTCGCATGGTTCCATGTGTGTCATTTTCTTTTATGAGTAACTACACACATGGCTAGGAATACTGTTTTTGCAGTCATGTAGCGGTTGATGTATTCTCTGGCACCCTGTGAAGTACAACATGTCACAATGCACAACAGTGTATCACAGTCGTGTGTGTGGTCATAAACGCAAGAGACTTGAAGCTTCTAGCCAAAAGAGGTCACTTCAGTAGAAAGGGTTTACTAAATATTGATAACAATAATAGTAACTGTCATGACTGCGACTCATTAGCAGGTCAGACACTGACTGTTAGATGATGCATCAGAGACATATTTGATGTCGTTGGCAAGATACAAGAGCAGAGGATGAAAATTTATAAATAACCTACAATGTCTTCGCTCTTTCTATACATTTCTTTCTATAAAATATCTCTCTTATAATAATAACTGCAGTTGCAATGCATGAATGGGCGGCAAAATTCAACCACAAAAGCAACTTTGCTGCTGGTGGTTGCAGGTTTGAAAACATACACCCTGGGGAGAAGCATACATGCTTTTCATGACAGGAGCAGCTTAATATTTTCCCACATGCTTATCAACACTACTTTATAAAAGCTCCAATAATGCTGACAAAATTATTTAAAAACACTTTCTATGCGACACCTCGAGTGTAAGTGGCGTATTTGTGGTGGAACGAAAATGCCAAAGATTCTCTGAGCTATTAAAGTTTGTGCAACAGTAACATTATTTGTGACATACGAAGGTTCCACCTTAGCAGATTCAGGACATTGGAGAAGCCTAGTTTCTACTGTATAACAGGTATTTGCCGTTACCATTGTTGGCTAAAACATACAATGTTTTTTGTCAATACAACAAGAATGAGTTGCCCTTTGTTTTTAAGGGCTAGACCTGTCCAGCATAGTTACTGTCATCTAATCTATGTTCTCTATTGAGGCCTGCAAGTGGCCCAAAATGATTAGCTGTTTGATCTTTTGTTATTTATCTTGCCATTTGTTGATTACTGACAGAACAATTTTGAGAGACTGCATTATTTTGTCTTTCCTTTAGAATTCAGATACATTGCTTGTGTTTTAAAAAAAAAATACTGATTACCTTTTATAATTAATGTTGTGCTCTGAAAATAGCCAAAGTTAATCCTTTAAAGAAAAAAATAAGCATTTTATGAATTAATAATGATTACTTCATTATTGAACATTAACTTGGCCAACTATTTGTTAAGCAAAATTACATTCCTAATTAGGACTAGTGTTTACAATCCAATTATTATCTAATTAGAACTTCTTACAAATAGGCTGTGTCTTGGACTTAAATGAGGCTCATTTTTCAAGGTAAAAGTTGGCGAGCGACACACAAAACGGTATGTACAAATGTAATCCAGAGGTTTGATAGCAGATTTGTTGGTAACAAATGTCTTAATAGCTATTTTTGTAAGATAACAAATTGTGCAGAAATAGGTTGTAAATAGTTTTTGAAATCAAGAATTGACAGCATTGGCAGCATTTGGTTTGCTTTGTGTGCATAAATAGATGCTCTGGCGTGTGCATCGGTGCTTCATGTTGATGTGTGATATTTGTGTGTTCACAGAGTGCTATACCAACATGTCAAAAGGATCTGAGACATTTGATTGTGACAGAACATCTTTCATGCGCATACAGTTATTTCTGTCACACTTTGGCTTTTTTTTGGTGGTTGCAGTGCTAAGCATCGACTGTTATGCAGCACAGAGACACAGAGGGATGTATACTGGGGTCATATGTGACCTGGGTTGGTCCCTAGTGAACATGGTTCTACTACGCTGGTCCTGTCAGTCAGATAGCCAGTCAGTCACATTCAGGAAAAGAGGCTGGGAGAGAGTGAAGACACACACAGAGAGAGGGGACCCGACAGAACGTATTCCCTCCAGTCAATCACTAGCCACAGAACTGCTCAAATGATGCAGGTTCTCTCAAGAGGCCTGCAGGGTGGAACTGGGTGAAGGAGGACCTAATGTCACACTCGCTACACTGAAGTCGCTTCCTGTCAATTATCATAAGATACATGATGGCTTAGGACAACTTCTACTGAACTCTGTAGGGTGCTCAGAGATGACCATATTACTGGTGTAAATAAAACAAGCATCACTGGGACTTTGGGAAGGTGTTAATCCCTGACTAATGAACTCTGCCTCTGCCAGTAGCTTCCCTGGACATAGCCACCTGTGTGTGTGTGTGTGTGTGTGTGTGTGTGTGTGTGTGTGTGTGTGTGTGTGTGTGTGTGTGTGTGTGTGTGTGTGTGTGTGTGTGTGTGTGTAGGGGATTCAGAGAGAGGGACAGGCTCCACTCTCCCGTCCCTCAGCCTGACAGGCAGAACTCAGCCACACAATTTCACGGTTTGTGGGCAGTACACACCACTGCTTTCCCATCCCTGAGACCCAGAGACTCACAGTGTGTGTGTGTGTGTGTGTGTGTGTGTGTGTGTGTGTGTTAGCCTGTGCATATGAACATGAACACACCCACCTCCTCCGCTATTAATACTAGGAGGAAAAGAAGAAATCAAATATTAATCCTTCAACAACCACCTAGAATTGAAAAAAAAAAATGAGTGGACTTACCATTTTGTTATTGATTTCATGAAAATGAATTTCACAGACTTTCTCTACGATGTCTTCACTCTCAAAAGTTATGAAGCCAAATCCTATGCAGAGAGAAACAGAGAAGGGAGGGGGGAAGAGAGGGAGAGAATGGGTTAGTGGAGAGCCTTAACAAAACTTCAGGAACTAAAAAGAAAGTGCACCACCAAGATGGAATATTATCACGAGCCAGATCCAAAAACTATGCGAGTACATCCATGGAGACTGGCTTGGGCATGCAAAAGAACAAGTGAACAAGACAGACAAGACAGACACTGTCCTCTTTAAATCATGAATATGATGAAATCTGCCACATTATTAAGGGCACTCAAGGACCTCTTCTACAAAGAGAAGAAGGAAAAACAGCACAAAGCTCATTTAATGAGATTCAGGGAGCTAGGGCCCAGCATTTGAATTTCATTAAATGCATTTTGTGTTCTTTTTATTGAAATCTCACTGTATAACAAGCCCTCGTTTTCATGTTAATGTGGGCCTTAGAATGAATGCGTCGTTGACAGTAGGATTTTCATGCCATATTTATAGGATAAAAGCTTAACCCCTCTTTCAACACAAAGGCAGAAAGACAAGATGGTTTCAGACTTTTGAACACAAGTGGATTGCAATACTCTTCTCTGTGTTTTGATGGTGATGCACAAAGCAATCTTGCTTCTGTATAGCAGGGGTTGAAAGGAAAACTGATACTCTATTACTTTTGCAAAAGAGGAAACTGCACAAAAGACAAACAGTTAGTGAATAAAGCAGCAAGTGGGACTGAAAGGAGATGAGATTCTTTTCAAAATGGCAAACACCCCGCGATGAAATAAAATCACCTCAGACTGAGCTTGAGCCGCCGTCAGTGCAGAAGACATCCCATCTGACTAACACACACTCCACAGACAGCACCATCCATTTATTGTCATAGAATGTCAGACTATACAGTAAAAATAGTCACCTACTGAATGCGAAAAGGTACTGATACACCAATGGAAGACAACAGTTCCAATATTACTTGCTGACTGAGCTGAACAATGGTGCATATTGTCCTATTCATACAAGTTAAGACAAATCGGTTTGTTTAGGATTAAGCTCACAACCATCATCTACTAATCTACTATCTACTAATATCAAGGTCCAACATTGAAGGGAGAGCTTTTCAGAGCCTGCACATGTGCACATATTCACATACCATCACATACTGTGTACTAGGGTAAACAAACAAAAGATATTTGTCAGCCATACCAAGGGCTTCAACTAACGATCATTTTCATCACCGATTATTTTCGCAGTCGATCAATCGCTTGGTGTATAAAATGTCAGAATATAGTGAAACATGCCGATCACAGTTTCCAACAGTCCAAGGGGATGTTTTCTTTGACCAACCGACAGCCCAAAAACCAAAGACATTCAGTTCACAAAAATGTAAAACAGAGGAAAGCAGAAAATATGAAACAAGCTGAAACCAAAGAATGTTTGGTGTTTCTGCTTCTAAAAATTACTTAAACGGTCACTCATCTTTCAAACTATTTCCTATTAATTTTTTATCGATCAACTAATCAATTTATTGACTAATAGGAGCAGCTCTGGTTGATACAGTTATTCCTTTAATATTTCTGGCTATGTTGCAAATCAATGAGCAGGACTGCTTTATGGCAGTATTAGATTCCCAGGATTTTTTATCAATGTGGTTAAATACTTTATTTGTCAGGTATTTCATTCCACAGGATAAGCCAATTCCCATTCCCACCATACTGATCATATCATACTGATATCACAATATAAAAAGTTAGATATATCACATATACCCTACCATATATATTATCCATATCATCCACTACTACTGTTTAAATGGTGTTTGATAAATATTTAGTACCTTAAGAGTCTTCATATTCACACCCAAGCAGAAATGGCAAAATGAAGTGTACTATGATACATTTGTCTCCTAAACCGCTTATTCTACAAATTCATCAGATCATCCAGAAAAATACAGATTTCTTTGTTAGGAGCTGCTGCTTACTAGCCAGCCTATCACAAACACTGGCATCCATCGTTTTGTCATCAAGTCTTCATCTCTCACAGGCATTTTTCTTCTCTGCTCCTCCTCCAGCTCCTCTACCATAAATAACAAAAGATTCTCCTCAAGCCCATCTCCTGCTACTAACACAAGCGAGAACATATCAAAGCAGCCCTGTCAAAAGAAGGGTTGGAAACCTAATGTGTGAGCTGATTAATGGGAAACATCTAATCTAATGAGATGTTATGAGACAGAATATCAATTTCCACTGAGACATCTCAACACTGAGCTGTGGCCACACATTTATGATGTGGGGGCTGGGGGCTGGGGGTGGGTAAGGACGGTGATGACAACAGGCATGGGGGGGAGCTGCACCCTCTTCTCCTGCTCACCCCACCTTCATGCCAACACAAGGAGCACTTTTGACAACCAACAAATCAACCGCCAGGAGTAATTTGTCACAGAAGAGGGTAGGTAGAGAGAGTGGAGTCTGGGGGGATGGAGGGTGGAAAGGGAAAGAAAAAAAAAAAGGTGGAGATGAAAGGGGGCAGAAAAAGTGACAAGGAAAGAGGTTAACACACATGGCCCCTGTCGCCACACTCCTTCCTGCTGCTATAGGCAGCTCCTCCATCAACTGACAGGACATTTTCCACAGCACCATTATATCCACTGAGGTCAGGGCCAAGCCATACCACCACAGCTACCACCAGCAGGGCCCTTACACCCATGACTGGATCTGTTTGAATGAACAAAAAGACATTTTGCTGTGGTGTAGACAACTATTGGAATGTATTCTGTAGACAACAACACACAACAAACATCCCTATTTTTCTCTCTCATTGGCTCAGCACACGCCTTCTTAGTCCCCTGTGGACTGTCTGAACTTCTGGCCCTGCCATTACAGTGCAGTCCTTTGCTCTACTATCCTATTTTACAGACCTTACAGACAATTACAGGCCACAAAATAGCAGCAACAGAAACATTCCTCTCCCCCATCCTCCTTTCTGCAGGGTGTCAGCAGAGCGAGATTGTCCTCATGTATTCCGGCCCTTCACTTCCAACTATCCACACATGGCAGGAGGCTGACCTCAACGAGACTATTAAAGACTGTCAGCAGCACTGACAGACACAAGGAGAGAGGTGTCAACACGCTCACACTGAACAACCTTCCCACACACAGCTTAAACAATACCCTGTAAATGGAAACACATGGATTTTTGGTAGGAAGGCAGATAATAGCTGTTGTGTGGCTACTGGCTGAGGCTGCACTTTGCTCACACTTATTAGCCAGAGCTGGGCTTGGCCTCATCTCATCGCTCCACAGAATCGGCAGGGAGCCTACTTTCACGGCCTTTTAACACCTTCATCGTACTCTGTCTTTATTTCACACTCATTCCAGGTTTCTCTGCTTCTGTTGCTTTAAATGCTTTTCTTTCCCCCCCTTTGCATGCTCCGGCCCCTCCCAACCTGGAAAAAGCTGATTCTGCCAGCAGCAGATAATGGAGGAACTTGCAAATTGATGCAGCAAAGTTGACTTTGACTTGAAAAGTGGCGTAGCAGGATTCTCAAATGTGTTAATCACCAACGTAAAGTGTGTTTAAATGCTACTCTTACATTTTCTTTTGATGCCTGACATGACTTCCATCTGCACAACACAGATATTTTTCAAAAATATGACCACTCTTTCGCTGGGTTTCATGTTCATAACTAGCCGTTCTTCCAGAGGTGTTTATGTTTCATAAAATATGAGCTAGTGGTTGTAGGAGTATTATTATCAGTAGTAGTTTTAATTATTGTTATAACGATCTTGTAAGAGCATGTAAAAGAGGCATAGTTAAGGCTGATATAAATTTACAACTGCTGCAGGTAGCAGGCATCCCCCAACTACCTAATAACTGCAGCTAAATATACTGCAATAAGTACATGAGAGTGAATATAAAGCACACATGTATTATCAGTGATATACTAAGCATAGACCTGAAGCACACCTTTCTAGGTCAATGTTAAGCATGAACTGAATTTAAAGGTTTTTTTTAGGAGAGGGATGTGTGTAGAGTTTTTCCTTGCAGAATCTGGTTGGCCCTCACTATTTAGGTACATGTTACATATTATGCATAATGTGCATTCAAGCATACACACATGGAGATTTAACATCAATTCAGAAAATGATCACAAGCTCTGATACTTCAGCACAAAATGCCTCATATATCAATAACTGTAATGCATCCTCTTCAAAATCCACAACCCATAAACATGTATATCTAATGCTTTTGTTAATAGGGGGCTGTATATTGCTCCTGATTAAAAGTGCATCTAATGAGAGGAGCCTGCTGCTGGGCGGTTCTGGCAACCAGCCCTGTCAACACAGAGTAAGGAAGTGGGGCAACCGGGAGAAGTGTTAGACAGGTCCTCTGGGACACAGCAGGAAGGGAATGGAGCCTCCCCCCGATGGGGATTACACACACACACACACACACACCTACTGTACATGTACGCTTGCCTGCTAGGTCATTGGTGCAACCAACCTGCAGCAACAACTGCTCCTCCTCTCCTATACATCCCCTACTGAACTGGTTATCCTGCCCCTAATTATGCATATAGTCCAACCTTCATCTGTCCAATCAGGAGTAAGTCTAGAGGAAGCTCCTGCACTGCCTGTCTGCCTGTGTTCCCCATCTTCTTGAAATGCAGAGAAGCAGACAGAGGCAGTCCGAACACCCACGGCACAGTTAAAGGCCTTTGATCAGTATTTCCGTCTGCTATTACTTGAGACCCAAAGCCCCGGGCGTTAATCCTCTGTTTAATACAGTTAACGGCATGAACTCTCTAACAGCACAGGGCACATATAGCAGAGGAAAGAGAATAGAGAATGAACACATTTGTGAAAAAACTTGCTTCATTAAAAAACTGTGCTTGAAAATACTGAAAATGATCTGGCACATTATTATTTGTAAAACAAACTTCCTGTAAACACTAATCTAAAGTATCAGTATTTATATACTAATAGTAGTAAGTATTCATAAAGTTGACCGGTAAAAGCAAAACAATATTTGAAAAACTATTACATTTGACTCAAATTAAATTTGTGAAAATGTGTGTAATAATCAACACACTGAGGGACAGAAAATGAAAATAAAATAAGAAAGATGGAAGGCAACAAAGGAAGGAGTCTCCTGCCTCAACAGAAATACAGAGCTGTCAGCTGAGGTCTGTAGTCCTGAGACAAGTGGTGTTGTCATCCTCATTGCATTTATTATAAAACAGGTGTTTACTGTAGGTTGGTTTGGTACGTGTACTGTAGGCAGTTCGTCTAATGTCCTTACAATGTTTTGTTACGAACCTTCCCACTTCTGCCTGCTGTTGGCTTCACTGGCTTTCCTGCAGAAGCTGGTAGTTTGGGAGGGTTAATTAGCCAATGGGCTGACACCTGGGTAGGCCTCAAATTAGGGCTCAACCAAGGCTATAGCTACATGCCATGCTCATAGTGTTTGTCATAGTGTCTCTCTCCTAGGATCCACATCTCCTGGTTTTGGGTTCGTTTTGACACTTCTGTTGCAGTTACCATGCATCCATACATTCCTCACTCATCCATACACTCCACACATCCCTGATCCTATTTACTCACCACACCTCATCTTTTCGTAAATAGTTAATATGTTTATTCATCAATAAACCTTTTATTGGCACTTTAACCTGTCTGGACGCCCCTCTTTGTCGCATGCTTTGAGCCGGTTTGTGACAGTATTAAACAGTCTACTACAACTCAATAAGCTGAGTCTTAGTATGCTTTTCTGTATTCCACATGTACTCAATAAATATACAATTCATATGGTCATATTTATATCATATTACTGCAGAGGTACATACAGTATCGACCAGTGCATATTCAAAGATCAGCTCTTACACCTACTGTAAAAGCATCTTCCCTCTGGTAACTTATAACGTTTTACAATGAACAGACAAAGATGCAGGTTTTCTTTGTTATTGGTTAATATGAGACAAACACACAGAGAGGGATATAAAGACAGAGAGATAAACTAAAAAATGTGACTGATTTGATGCATGCAAGTTCGTGGGGGAAAGTGAAGATGGACGATGTAAAATGTATCACTGAAGTGCACAGTGAGCCATGAGCACTGTTACAAACAAGACAACATTCCGAAGATAAGTCTCCGGATGTTATTGCTTCAGTTGCAAGATCAAGCATAAATACATTCTTTTTTTCTTTCTTGATGCATTTCTCCTCCTTGTAACGAATTGTGCTCATGGATATGCTTGGCTTTCCTGGTTCAAATTTATAATCAGAGCTTTAATATGAAACATGCTTTTCCATGCATATGGTAACGCAAGTGTATAGGGCAGACCACCACTTTAATGTGCAAAGCAGAGAGAGAGAGAGGAGAGGTGAGCAGGTAAGCCATGGGCAGATGGCAATTTGTGGTAGGGAAACATAGCTTTTCAATGACTGCTGGCAGGAAATACAACATACATATTTTTGTTTATTTCCTTGCTCAAATATTATGCTAATCAGAACCAAAATCAAAAGCGTCAATACATTCAAATCAATACCCATCACATTTATCAATTTGGTCTTTGATATTTATGTGGACTTGGTCATGTTACATAGATTGAAGTTGTACCTGACAATGATGAACACCATGGTTAATAAGTACAAAGGCGTTACAACTGCTAAACAGATACTATACATTCTATGGCTAAATTAGAACCAGTAGCAAAATTAATCCACAAAATAAACACATACAAACAAACTCTATGGATCACTGAAAACGTGTTTTTTTAAGAAGAGACCCAGAACTACAAAAAACATTTGAATGTATGATATAATTCTCCAGGTGAGTAAGAATCCTAAGCCAGTAAGAATCCTAAGCCATATTAAATAATTTTAAAGGGGTGGTTCAGAATTTTGGACATAGGACCTCATTTCCAAGTTAGCCAGTGTGTTATTTATCAGTGGAGACAGTTTTCAACACTTTCATCCAGTCCTTCCAGTTGCAGAGTTTGCTGGTGCTAGGCTAGCTCAAGTCAACAGTATCTGCTAGCCTGCCATTAAAAGCAGTCTTACACACTCCACAGTACACCCGAGGCAAATAAATTATAACGCCAGACTATCGATGTAAATGTCTGTTGATAAAATAATGTTAGAAATAAAACTACCCTTGCATCTCAATGATCGCATTACATTTTGAGGGACTAGTTTCTCAGCAGCGGCGGAATTTTACTTAGTAGTCCGGTTAGTAGTACTGCGCCATAAAGTAAACAGAGAAGCGCACTCCAGTCGGGAAACCTAGTAGCTGCTGACATCGAGACACTGGCGGAGACCCTACTCAAGTGGCAAATGTGTAGTGATCATTTTAGACCAGATGACTTTGAAAAACCCCGCATTCTAAAGGACCACAAGTCACTGACAACGAATGCGGTTCCATCTGTCTTTCCAGATGCACCAACAGCTACTGATGAACAGGTAATAACTTTCGGTAGGCTACTCTAGATAATAAAGCTAGCTCCTTTCATAATGTTAGCCTAGCTGCTACTGATAGATTGAGACTGACAACGTTAGTGGAGATAACGTTACAGTTCTATGCATTGTGGAGAGTGACAACATTAGCTAACGGTATAGCTACACTCTTGGTAGATACCTGGCTGGGCTAACCGCTAACGTTAGGTAACTGCTGACAGAAACGTCATGTAAGCTCGGACAGTTTACATGCAAATTGCTAGCCTGTGTGCTTTCATGTACCGGTAACGTTATGTGAGTTATAGCCTGGCGGAGTGGAATTAGTTGGAGCTCACAGCGGCAGGTAAATAAACTTGCGTGATTGTCATGTAAACCGGCTTTCTCGGTAGCCTAGGTAACATCACTCCGCCGCTGCTGTAGTCTATGCTACCAACTACAGGGAACAAAGTATAACTATTGCAATGCGTTGCAATGGTATAGTTTTAATTCTAACATTATACATCGATAGTCTGGCGTTATCATTTATTTGCCTCGGTGTACTGTGGAGTGTGTAAGACTGCTTTTAATGTCAGGCTAGCAGATACTGTTGACTTGTGCTAGCCTAGCACCAGCGAACTCCGCAACTGGAAGGACTGGATGAAAAGTGTTGAAAACTGTCTCCACTGATAAATAACACACTGGCTAACTTGGAAATGAGGTCCTATGTCCAAAATTCTGAACCACCCCTTTAAAGAACACTGCCATTTTATGTACTATATAACAAGTGTCACAAGTGACTCATCTGCTAAAGCTCTGTTAGCCTTAATATTAATCAAATAAGCCAGCAGCTTTGGCTAGCTGTGCCTCAACATTGTAATGGAGTGGTAATATAGTGCTCAACAGATGTTGCTATATTTCAATAAAACACCTTGTGTAGGTGTACAAATGCAAACGCCACGCTGGGACTTCACCAACGGTAATCTTTTTTTGGACTTGGTCTGCATAGTGTGCAGTATGTCAACCTTCAATTTGACCACAACAGAAAGGTGCTGATTATGTGTAGGTGGCTGTATGCGCAAGCATCAGGTGGCAGAAGAAATAGCATAAAATTGGGCCACAATTACCAAGTGGCGTTTTAGTTTGTTTAGCAGCAGCTTTGAGGCTTTTAAAAGCTGGAACTTATTAGCTGGGACAACATTTTAAGAGGACATCTCATTACTGATTACTGAAAAATGTCACAAAGGAGTTTCTAATATCAGCATGAAATAAAGCATCAGGCCAGAGAACCATTAGACAGAAACAGTGTGATTGTAAGTTGATGTAATTTGATTTCAGTGTGCTGTTTTCTTTACGCTTGGCCTTCATCATTTTATGGCGCACCAGTGAGTTTGCACTTATCAGTTCAGAACCACTTGTTTGGACATCTTTTCTGAAATGCTGGTGAATCAATTACATTTCTGAATTCATCTTGATTTCTGCAAACTGAAGATTGAAAATAGAAACTGAAAATATATACCGTAAACAAAAAAATATATACCAGGGTACAATCATACAGTACATTACTACTCTTAAAATGTAGTGGCAATATTTTCACCCACCTACTTAAGACCAGGATGCGAGACTTGCAAAGTTTTATGGATGGATCTACTGTATACTTTTATATTAAATGTTTAACATTCAATGTGCCTGCTTCCTCTGCATTTTCTGTAGAGCAACTGGGCTCAGCATGTGTGCTGAGGGAACTAGTTTGTGCCTCTATGTAGGTCAGCTTTCAGAGTTGGCCATCAATTTCTCCTGTCCTACTTTAAGAGACACTCAGTCTCCATACAAATACACACAACCACAAACATATGTACATATGTAGCATTTGTATAAGATATGACGACTGTAACCCGGGCTTGTACAATGTCATTGATTTGATTCATGCTCCAATTACAGACATTTATTTAAACGTACACCAATACTTGTCTAACACTATAACTTCAACACATGTTGGTCAGCACAGATCTAGGTTGTCAATACATGCCCAGTTGTAGTTGGGTCAGTGGTAATAGGCACATCAACAGCAACACAGAGGGTGTGCTTGTGAAATTAATCCAGCCCTCTCCACCTCTTCAGTATACTTTGAAACACTCTAACTCTAGAAAGACCCTCATTAGTGCCAAACAATATAGCCATAAGTGTGAACTTCTCTTCTTCTATATGATCACAAGGCTGCTCTGGCAACAATTGAATGGAAGCAATTATCTGTGGAGAAGGTGACTAACTACCCTTTTTACTCACTAGCACCCAGCCAGCAGGCTACAATCAGTAAGCCATAGAGCGCTAAAAGGAGTCAAAGAAAATCTAAGAGAAAAAGGAGAATTTAAGGAGAATCTTTTTATAAATATAAAGAATATAATTTGGATTATTTTAAAACTGCACACTAGTAGACTTACAGAGATAATACAGACTTCACTGAAATAAAAAGAAACATGGCAAAATCCAAGGCACCCTGCAAAGTGAAGAAACTGATTACAGCAGAGGAAATTTTGATAGTTTAGTGGCGTTTAGTTCTTTTAGCCAGAGGTGGGCTGCCTGCCAGAGACCCAAGCTTGTTCACAAGTGCCTATCTGTGTCATTGTATGGAAGAAAATAAGCCTGCAGGTCAAACCTGGCAAATACCCTCTGTCCATTTGTAAAGCAGCCACAGCTCAGGACTTGACCTGAGGACTGAGCAGCCTCCTTAAAGAGGTGCCAGTGTCTCTATGAAGCAAAAAATGTGAGAAAACAAATCCTCAAGGCCACATTTCAGTATTTTCATCAGCTTCATCATCATGATATGATCTCATACGTGTAGTATATTTTTCTGAATGTCATTCTCCTTGTGTATTCTTAAACAAATATGTATAAATAAAAGAATATTATCAATCAGTACAACATTCCACAATTGTTGCATTGCAGGTAAAAAATAATAAGTAAGTAGAGGCAAAATGTCAAAAGGTTATTCCAAGGATTGGCCTGTTTCAGAGTATTCAATTGTCATTTATGCATTAGTTAATTTCCTAAAATGTGGCACATGAAGCAGTTTTGCTTATTTGAAGAATCAATGCATTTGCATGGATTTTGCAAATTTTTGGGTGGTATCTTCATGGTTGAATGTACTTATTGTAAGTCACTTTGGATAAAAGTGTCAGCTAAATGAATGTAATGTCATGTCATGTAATCAGTAAGCAGCATTCAATGTTGGAGCTGGTCCAGATGGAGCTCAATGTGGCCAATAACAAAAGAGACACAAGTCAGACAAATCACAGCAGACAACATATGGAAAGTATACTGCCAACAGTAGTAATATTTGTGTGAATGCTGATTCAGCAGGATTCACAGTATTGTTATCCGATTCTTCAAATTTCGCCTCTACAGTAACTTCTGCATACGTTCAGCTACAAAAAACATTCAAATATCAAAATGTTCAGCTCTTTGAGCACATGATGGGACTTCAACATTTGTTCTGCTATTTATGCTTTTTAAAATATTAAGCTTCTCATATCTCAGCTTGATATCTTTTACAGTTTTTTGTGAAATCACTGTCTAAGTTTAGTGTTCATTTCAGGATTTTTCTGCGTTGATAATGTGTGTGTATTGTGTGACTTAGAGTGCGTGATGTCATCGCTAGAGCATGGAGCCTTAAAAAAAAATCATCTTAGTCCCTTCTCTATAAATTGCTCTCACGCCCACAAATTTTACTTGTCATACATGATTTATATGTTAAAATGTAGACATTCTTGTCTAGTTTCAGCCAATGTGCTCAAGTAAACTATAGGACTTATAGTTTTTGAATGATCTGCCTCAGAGCGACAAGATGATCGCTGGAGCTTTCATTGACGATGTTATTTATCCTCATCCACTCTTGAGCCAAAACGTATTTTGAAACTACTTTTTCAGAGTCATTTTTTTATTTTTCAAGGACAGTTTGATGAAGGGGCCGCCGGTTCGATTCCGACCATCGGCTCCACAGCAAACATTTTCATTTATTATTGTGCACAGGTGTGTCATAATTAACATAAAATAAACTCAGTCACTCAATGTCTGCATCATAGCGTATCACACAGCATGGCAAAAACATTGTCTGACGCCAAGCACGAATGTTGCTGAACGAATAGCAGATTTATTCCACCAAAATGCCACAACAAAACTGAAACTGCAAGCCCCAGTTAATCCACCACTGCGAACCCTTACGTTTTACACAACATCGGCTTTTTGTTTTTTTAAAACAGCCATCCATCCATCCATCCATCCATCTTCATCCGCTTATCCGGGGTCGGGTCGCGGGGGTAGCAGCTCCAGCAGGGGACCCCAAACTTCCCTTTCCCGGGCCACATTAACCAGCTCCGACTGGGGGATCCCGAGGCGTTCCCAGGCCAGGTTAGAGATATAATCCCTCCACCTAGTCCTGGGTCTCCCCCGAGGCCTCCTCCCAGCTGGACGTGCCTGGAACACCTCCCTAGGGAGGCGCCCAGGGGGCATCCTTACCAGATGCCCGAACCACCTCAACTGGCTCCTTTCGACGCAAAGGAGCAGCGGCTCTACTCCGAGCTCCTCACGGATAACTGAGCTTCTCACCCTATCTCTAAGGGAGACGCCAGCTACCCTCCTGAGGAAACCCATTTCGGCCGCTTGTACCCTGGATCTTGTTCTTTCGGTCATGACCCAGCCTTCATGACCATAGGTGAGGGTAGGAACAAAAACTGACCGGTAGATTGAGAGCTTTGCCTTCTGGCTCAGCTCTCTTTTCGTCACAACGGTGCGATAAATTGAATGTAATACCGCACCTGCTGTGCCGATTCTCCGACCAATCTCCCGCTCCATTGTCCCCTCACTCGCGAACAAGACCCCAAGGTACTTGAACTCCTTCACTTGGGGTAAGGACTCATTCCCTACCTGGAGAAGGCACTCCATCGGTTTCCTGCTGAGAACCATGGCCTCCGATTTAGAGGTGCTGATCCTCATCCCAGCCACTTCACACTCGGCTGCAAACCGATCCAGTGAGTGCTGAAGGTCACAGGCCGATGATGCCATCAGGACCACATCATCTGCAAAAAGCAGCGATGAGATCCCCAGCCCACCGAACTGCAACCCCTCTCCACCCCGACTACGCCCCGATATCCTGTCCATAAATACTACACACAGGATTGGTGACAAAGCGCAGCCCTGGCGGAGGCCAACTCTCACCTGAAACGAGTCCGACTTACTGCCGAGAACCCGGACACAGCTCTCGCTTTGGTCGTACAGAGCTTGGATGGCCCTGAGAAGGGACCCCCTCACCCTGTACTCCCGCAGCACCTCCCACAGTATCTCCCGGGGCACCCGGTCATACGCCTTCTCCAGATCCACAAAACACATGTAGACTGGTTGGGCATACTCCCAGGCTCCCTCCAGGATCCTTGCGAGAGTAAAGATCTGGGCCGTTGTTCCACGACCAGGACGGAACTGCATTGTTCCTCTTCAACCTGAGATTCGACTATCGACCGAACCCTCCTTTCCAGCACCTTGGAGTAGACTTTACCGGGAGGCTGAGAAGTGTGATACCCCTGTAATTGGCACACACCCTCTGGTCCCCCCTTTTTAAAAAGGGAACCACCACCCCGGTCTGCCACTACTTAGGCACCGTCCCCAGACTTCCACGCATGTTGAAGAGGCGTGTCAACCAAGACAACCCCTCCACACCCAGAGCTTTAAGCATTTCTGGACGGATCTCATCAATTCCTGGGGCTTTGCCACTGTGGAGTTGTTTAACTACCTCAGCAACCTCCACCAGGGAAATTGATGCCAATCCCCCCTCATCCTCCAGCTCTGCCTCTACCATAGAGGGCGTATTAGTCGGATTTAGGAGTTCCTCAAAGTGCTCCTTCCACCGCCCTATTACCTCCTCAGTTGAGGTCAACAGCGTCCCATCCTTACTGTACACAGCTTGGATGGTTCCCCGCTTCCCCCTCCTGAGGTGGTGAACGGTTTTCCAGAAGTACCTTGGTGCCGACCGAAAGTCTTTCTCCATGTCTTCTCCGAACTTCCCCCACACACGCTGCTTTGCCTCTTTCACGGCAGAGGCTGCAGCCCTTCGGGCCCTTCGGTTCCCTTAAAACAGCCAGTACTTGTCAAAAACCGTAGCTCCCACTGCGAGCTGTGTACACTATGTTGTTGTGGAGATAGGTCTGGCAATGCAATACACAGATGGCCTGCCCGTTTTACCGCTTTCACACCAATGACCAGGGTTTCACCAGGGTTGTCTGATCAGGGTTCAACCCTCCTTTTGGAAATTCAAACCAAGCCAGTCAACATGGGTATATCCCTGGTATGACAATTCAGAGATCACCTGGGTAAACCTGGGAGCACTGCATAACAATTACTTTAAGTTCTAGAAATGGGCGGGGCTTTACACGTCATATTCAGTGAACAGCTAACATCACATACTCCCGTCCAGCTGTCTACCAGCAGAACTGTTTTGTAGCTACTTGAAATTGTCATTGTACAGTAGAGAGAGAGAGAGAGAAATAAAGCTATTTGATGATGGTTCGGCAGTGACTACATTCTGATTCCTCCTCCTCTGCATATTTATTGCAGCAGCTGGACAAGGAAGTAGGTTACTCTAGTATAGATTTTTGACCATTTTAAGATGAGGGGAGAACATTTGTCTTTGTTTGATTTCATTTAAAGTAAAGATGGGCTTTGCTGTTGTCTTTACGACTCATTTTAAAATAGACAGAGAAAATAAAGAGAGAGAGATGTGCGCTATGCAGCAGCCGCACTTAACTGCAGTCGGCGGACGTTTACCACTGTGGTGCCACGATGTGTGCCGAATGGATGTTGCTCGCTTGCCACTGCTGTGTCACTGTTGTAACACCTAAAACTTCCATACAATATGGCTATTATTCAACTTTTAAAGCTATCATATTATTAGAACAGTTATCACTTTTCCACATTTCTTACAACTTCTTCTTACACATTTTAACCAGCAATCCAGTTTAGCTTTAGGGTTAGGGTTAGCATTAGCTTTTCAAAAAAAAAACTTTAATTATTCCACATCTTTTTTACATTAGTGGTGTTATTCAACTTGTCACACACATTTTCGGCAGGAAATGCATTTTGTAGTTTAAGATGTTGGTGTAGCTCAGAAGCCTGCCTAGCTACTAAATTGAAAACCAATGTATTTAATACAATAGAGCAATTAATAGATAAAAGGCTAGCCATAAGTAATGAAACAAGACAATTTAGTAAATAGTTACTAACTACTACTTGTAATTTTAGCCATTGCATGAACATAGAGAAGTAATGAGTAAAGCAGTTCCCTCTGAAATGTACAGTATAGGTACATGTAGTTCAAGTATAGTAGAAAAATCTGCAATTATGTGAATGAGACTAGAGCTCTGTGTGGCTTTTACACTTGTGAAAACATGTTAATGCATTCCATGTAGCCCAGAAATGTCAAATAATGGTCCCTGAGATTTAGAATCGGGCAGGGAGGTTGGGCTCTAGAAACGCATGTTGGTAATGCAGAGCTTAACACTGACACTTTACAGCAAAAATACACTAACTATTTCTGCAGTGCCTGTGGCAATTAGGTCATGAGAATACTTGGGCTGGTTCCCAATAAGCTCAGTCCATTTGGGAAAAGAAAAACTGCTTTCTCGTACTCTCTCTTTCTCTGCAAATTTCTTCCTCTCTCATATTTAAAATATCTCACAATAAACCTTCTCTTGGCGCTCAGTGTGTGGATGATTGGGTTCGCTGCACCCAGTGGATTCACCCTACAACATAAGACCAACATCATCATCCAGTAACATTCAATGATGCAGTATCCATGGAATTTTAGACTGCACTGAAACACCAATTACATGAAAACCTGTAAAATAGACTGTACTTCAGCTGGCTTTGGAGTACTTGTCATTTTAATTTGCTTGCATTTTGTTAATGATTGATCAACATGGTATTCAAAAGGTCCAAAATTGTGGATTCAATACAAAACAGACAAGAAATATGTTTGTTTTCTGAGTAAATTAGAAATATCCTCATCTCATCTTTGTTTAATTTCTCAATGTGGCATCACTGAAATTTAGTTTGACAGTGGTTACTGTGAACCTAAACTAATCGATGAAGGGACCTCTATCTATAATAAGGTGATGGAAAAATTAATGTTCTCTCTTCTGGAGTAATCCAATTCTGTTGGCTAATATCCGTAGCACAAACACACGTTCCTGCACACGTACAGAGAAACGGAGACAATGCGTGGAAAACAGAACAGACAACCGCTGAGAGAGTGACATAGCCATTGTGCTTTAGCCACTGTTATCCCTCCATCTCTTCATGATGCCACTGGACTAGCCTGAAGACATTTTCTATTTGCGTGGACTAAGACAGCAGCACGTGTCATATGCTGAATGCACACAGTACAAGTAGCCAAAGATGAGAAAGAGGCCAGAGGCAAATACAAGCGAGGTTAGGTAAACACTGCTGAGCGTAAGACAGCAAGCCAGCAAGACAAGGGGTGAGAATATGGGTTACAAAATTGTGAAATACCAACCTGAACATAATTGCTCACACTGATAGAATTTTTTTTAGTACAAATGGAGTATGGGTGTAATGAGATCCAAAGGTTTGAACCACAAGGGGATTCTTCATTCAAGAATGTCAGACTCTTTTGTGCCAAGCAATAGGCCAAGCTTAATAGATGTCTCAATTGCTATCACATACAGTAACAACCAATGCAGGGAGAAGGCGGTGGGAGGTGGGGGCAGGAGCCTTTCCAAAAAGGCTTTGAGGCGGTGTGATGAATTTCTTTTGAGGTTTTGAAGCAACGTGGGACTTGGAATGAATGAACAGATATGCACCTTTTGTGTTCTCTGACCTATTGATATAGATACCATTTTCATTAAACTTAATTAGCATTTCTCATTCCTGACAAAAGTGGAGAATCAGAAATGGGAATAATAAGTAGCAATGCAGAGACATGGAAAAGCGCATAGCTCAGAAGTTTGCCCATGAGGAACCGTTTTTTGGGTCTGAATAGAAAACCTGGCAGGATGTTGTGGATGCCAACACCTCTCAACAGAGCCTCTACAGAGGAATTCACTCAGGGACTAAAAGCATTTAATCAAAATAATCCTCTGCAAACAGCAAGGCTGTAAAGCACTGAGTTACGTGCAAGGGGGGTTGCAAAGTAAAATTGATTTAGGCGAATTAGGCCTCTCATCGCCTGTATGGCCAGTTTGTTATTAGTATTTAAGCATGGGGTATATTCAAAGGCGTGACACAGTAGCAGTTCATCTGAAATGAAGAACACTGATGATGCCACTTTGCAGAGGCCCATTACCATTTAGTAGAGATTGCTTTCATTGAGTGAGCCAAATGCTTAGAGGCGGAACTGCCACTTGTGTTTACTTTACAGATGCTTTTATTGTCTTACGGTGAAGAAGAGTACTATTCTCATAGAAAGCCTTTCCCATTCTCCAAATGTGCACGCGCGCGCACACACACACACACACACACACACACACACACACACACACACGAGAGCTCAGATCATGACATCATGGACTCATCAAGCGATGCACAATGATGTCATTCTGATACTATTGAACCTTGTAATCAAGGCAGGCTTCGTTGCTTCATGAACACCCCTCTTTCATCAAGCGTCTCTCTCTCACACACACTGTCAGAAAGATTAGAGCTGTGGGGTGCTCAAAGTACAGCAGCATAGTTCAATTGCAGACAGAATCTGCTTACAACATCCAGGCTTCGTTTAATTGCTTACTTGCACCATAATTGGGTATAAAATCAAACGATAAAATGAACACATCGCAGCATCTTCATAACTTCAGAATATCCTTTCATCAATGCCTTTGGGCAGTGATTAGCATAGATGAGAAAGCTCCACAGACGGCCGTAACTGTTGCTTATTTACGTCTTTGTTGAAGTCATTCGTCTAATTGATTTGTTTGTCTTTTGGGTTAGCTCTTCCAAAGGAACACCTGAGGAAGGCTAAAGAAAGGTCATGATCTCATATAAGCAAAGTCTCTCAAAGCTCTGGGAGGCTGTGGAGATGTTCTACCTGCAGATGAGGTGGACTGTTCCAACCCTAAGATGAGGTTTACGAGACTTGGCGCAACCGGACTGCCGTCTCTTTGCTTCAGCTCTGCTGCTGCACACAGCACAAAACAACCCTAGCTGCTTCTTGGCTTGGCTTCTGTCATTTAAGCAGCCACTGACTATATCCCAGGACTAGCTGGATTTAATCATTATGTTAGTACAGTAGGTTAATGTACATGCTGCTAGTTTAAACATTTAAACACGATATACATTAAGTGAACTAAAACTATGTACTTAAATATACTTAATTACTATGGACTTTTACCATATCATAAGCAGACATAATCCAGGAATTTGTCAAATACACACAATGTGAAATGTGCCATGTGACGAGTTAGCTAGCTAGCAAGTTAACTAATGGGGAAAGGCACTTTGAAAATCTGAGCCTTCAATTTGGGCTGTGTGCAAACTTAGGGTTTAAAATGACCAACTTTAAAAAAAAAAAAAATGTAATCAACCAAGCTACATCCCACATGGTAACAGCTAGCTAGCAAAAACTAGCAAAAGGTGTTAACAAGTTATAAACTGTGCATTTGCTAAACGTTACCTGAAAGCATGTAGGCTCAGACAGTGCAGTAGCGTTGGCAGTAGTGCTGCACATATGATGGAAGAATGCACTGTGCGCGCAGAGGGGTGTAATTTTACGAAATTCCTATTGAATGGGATGCTGGTAAATTATCTGTACATATCTGCGATGGAAGAGTGCTGCTGAATGCAGTGCATGGTTACAATGCAAATAAATGGGAAAAACACGCCATATGACCTAGTATTGCTTTTTTTCAATGTGTATCCCCCCCCCCCAAAAAAAAAATAAAAAAAATAAGTTCACTATTAAAAAGGTACAATTCCAACATTAAAATAATGCAACATTTCTGAAATTCTGGAGCAACTTCCTTTACGGAAATTTTCCAACCCTTTGCAACCCTAGGTGTGGTTCATTATTATCAACATATATTTCCACAATCACTCACTTAGGCCCTTGGTCAAACGCACACATGTTAAGCCACACTCTGGCTACACTTATGGAACTGAAAAGACTTTGCATCTCTGTTTAGCTTCTCTCTTCCTCTGAAATTTCCTTTTAACTCAGCCTCTTTGCAGAAGGGGAGCTCATTTCAATCTCAAAGCTGACATCTGTGGAAGCAATGCAAGCTCTAAATGAGTGGATTTAATCCTGTGCAACAACGCTAGAGCACAGGAAGTATTCACACAAGAAGCAGGGAGAGAGGGAGCAAGCTAAACAAGAAAGAAGACGGAGAAGGGGGAAGAGTGAAAAGGCGAGTAATCAACCAAGCTACATCCCACATGGTAACAGCTAGCTAGCAAAAAACTAGCAAAAAGGTGTTAACAAGTTATAAACTGTGCATTTGCTAAACGTTACCTGAAAGCATGTAGGCTCAGACAGTGCAGTAGCGTTGGCAGTAGTGCTGCACATATGATGGAAGAATGCACTGTGCGCGCAAGAGAGGGTGTAATTTTACGAAATTCCTATTGAATGGGATGCTGGTAAATTATCTGTACATATCTGCGATGGAAGAGTGCTGCTGAATGCAGTGCATGGTTACAATGCAAATAAATGGGAAAAACACGCCATATGACCTAGTATTGCTTTTTTTTCAATGTGTATCAAAAATAAGTTCACTATTAAAAAGGTACAATTCCAACATTAAAATAATGCAACATTTCTGAAATTCTGGAGCAACTTCCTTTACGGAAATTTTCCAACCCTTTGCAACCCTAGGTGTGGTTCATTATTATCAACATATATTTCCACAATCACTCACTTAGGCCCTTGGTCAAACGCACACATGTTAAGCCACACTCTGGCTACACTTATGGAACTGAAAAGACTTTGCATCTCTGTTTAGCTTCTCTCTTCCTCTGAAATTTCCTTTTAACTCAGCCTCTTTGCAGAAGGGGAGCTCATTTCAATCTCAAAGCTGACATCTGTGGAAGCAATGCAAGCTCTAAATGAGTGGATTTAATCCTGTGCAACAACGCTAGAGCACAGGAAGTATTCACACAAGAAGCAGGGAGAGAGGGAGCAAGCTAAACAAGAAAGAAGACGGAGAAGGGGGAAGAGTGAAAAGGCGACTAAAAAAGAGAGAAAGGATTTTGTGACCTTTGTTGATATCTTTCCATCTGCAGCAGGGCAACTGTTAGCTCATCCAGGGGTAAAGAGGACAGAAGAGGTACAGTAAGGGGCACAAGGGAAGAGTAACCAGATAGAAGACATGTTTATTCATGCAGTGAAACAGCTGAGGTATTGGAGAGCTCTTCAAAGAAGAGGATGGCTCCACGTCCTGCATGGCCTTCTCCTCTGGCTAGGCTTTAGGTATTTGGCCTTTGAGTAAGGGGCTGATCAATCCCCCAGCATGCTGCCAGGATCTGGACCCCCCATTACCAAGAGGATGCTCTTTGAACAATCCCTGCCAGGGGTCACTCTCCCTGCGCTTCATCATCTTAAAGGTCAGACACAACAAATGGCATGGAAGACAGTTCTGTCCCTGGCTGTAAACCCATAGCTGACCACTATTTGCGGTCAGGACAGCTTGAAAACTGGGCTGCCATTGGATAATTGGTCATTCCCATCCAAAAGTTGCATGCATTTTAGACAGATATACGGGCTGGTATTTAAATCAGGTCTCTTAGTACAACAACATAGTTAGGTCATTTGAGGCTCAAAGCTTCTCTTTGAACAGAAATATTAACCAGATTAATTAAATATGAGTGAATTGGCTTACCCGTTCTTTTTTTATGTTAAGCTACCATTAAATAAATTCAACACTTCCTGCCGCTGCTTCACAGTAAAACCAGTTACCAACAGCAACCATGATTTAACGCGGCAAAGAGAGTGGATTGGACAAGACAGAGGCTTCTTTCTCAAATTTTGTGAACACACTTATAAGAGCAGGGGAAATAATAAATAAAGCCTGTCCCCACAAATAATACTGCAGGCTGTTGTTTCTGCAGTTGAGCTAAATCAACCACCATTTAAACATTTATGATACATAATTAACGGAGGGCCAGTCACTGTTTTCTAACTCTGGTGCATCATCATGGCTTTTTATTGCTGCAACCCACCTAAAATGAAATGTTGTATAAATGAATGAATTTCTCTCCTCTTTACACACGTGCACGCACACACACACACACACACACAGAGTAGTGGGTTTGAATGGAATTCAGAAGTGGCAGATGTAAATCTCTTATACCCCATTTACACATTGCATTAAAATGTGTTTTGGGTGATCGGATTGTAATTGGATAGTGCTTGACCATATGAAAGTATAGGAGTAAATGCGCCCAATACGCATTGAGGACAGATTGTGATCCAATCGGCCAAACCACCTTCGGAGGTTGTCAGAGACGCAGTGTGACCCCATGAACACAGGTTTAAATGCAATGCCAAAAAAGATCTGTTTCAATCAGGCGTTATCACATAGTATCTTTATCGCCAAGCAAAGAATATTGCATAATATTTACAATAAGTTCTGTTATTCTTATTCTAAAAATTGGGGAAAAAACCAAAAGAGGAAAATTGAATTAATGAGACTGACCATCAGTACAGGTCAGGATAAACACAAAAGTCGCTTTTCCATTACGTGGTACCTGCTCGACTCGCCTTTTTTGACACCTTCCACGTTGTGTGTGTCGCGTTAGGTCACGGCAGTTTCCTGCGGCGCCGCTTGTTTTACAGTTCTGCGGAGGCTCCAGGCAGAGCTTTCGCCATAGCCTACGTACACACACACATGGCCGGCTCGACGCACGCACCAGCGCACAAGTATAAACATCAGGCCACTTACATAGTATACGGCGAAAGCTCTGCGTGGAGCCTCCACAGAACTTTAAAACAAGCTCAAGTGGCCTGATGTTTATACTTGTGCGCTGGTGTTTGCGTCGAGCCGGCATATAACGACCAGCCACGCTGAGGCGGTACTAAAATCTGCAATGGAAAACGGACGCACAGTGTGTCGAGTAGAGTCGAGGCGAGTAGAGCAGGTACCATGTAATGGAAAAACGCCAAAAGACTGACAAAGCAAAAGTCACTGGATAGCACTGACATTATAAGACTATTAGACAAGGTTTTCACATATACCTCCATGCACCCACTTAACTATGCACTAATAACATAATTTTAGAAAAAAACCTCTAAAACAAAATATGCATAAAGAAAGCAAGCAGCAGGGAAAAATAAAAATCACTAGACTCTTCATCTGGACTTGCACCTGCACCTTTTCAGTCAAGTCTGTTTGCTTAAAATGACAGGCTTTTCAATCTGATGAAATGATTATGCACACCTGATCTCTGCCACTAAAGCAGAGATCAGGTGTGCACTGAGACATTTACATACTTAAGCCATGAAGTCGTTCCTTTGAAAATCAAGATGCACCAAATGGGCCTTCAATGTAGTAAAAAAAATAAAATAAAAAAATGAAAAGCTTGAAATCTTGTGATATTCCTAACTGAGTGGCTGGTATACAATATTGTATTCTTAGAAATATACAATATTATCAGAAGATACTGGTTGTTACAGATACAGTATATTACAGTATATTAATATCTGAGTATATTATCATATGGGATGACAATGGTTAATTTAGTGACATTATCACTTACACAATACTGTACATTGTGGCATGCATGAATCTGCAGTTTTAGATACACATCTTTGTCACAATCGTTATATATAACAGAAATTGTGGAATTTACTCATTTAACTTGTAGGTATCACAGCAGCAAATGTTTGGTGATGTCACCAATGTGGTAATGGTGGCAGTAGCTCAGTCAGTAGGGAGTTGGTTTGGGAACCGGAGAGTTGCTGGTTCAAGTCCCCATAGGGACCAAAGTATGGTGGTGGACTGGTAGCTGGAGCGAAGTGAACGGCCAGATGAACCAGCAGGTTAAACTGATATCAGCTGATATGGTGATGGTTAAAGCCAGCATTGGATAGTCAGAAAGATTGCCAGACACCGAGGTTCCTAACATCTTTAAGTGTAGTATATGTAGCTCAATATCAGGCAAGTAATAGTAAACAAAGTCTGAAAACCTATAGATGCCGGGTCCCATTTTAAAGCAGGATTTGTCAGTTTAATTAAAATCACAAAGACATCAAAGACTCTTTTGGTTTTCTGTTGACAGGTTTTTAAAAAGGTATTTAGGTTTTATTACATGTTCCATCGAGCAAGTTAGTTAGTTCAAGTTACACAGCTTCATTTTGTATCCTGTTCTTTTTAGTGTTTGGCAATTTGTGACAACTTGTGTAGTCATTTGCAAAACAAATGTATACTTTTTCAACAGTGTTTTAAATGGTTTGCTAACCTGGAACCGGTTCTAGTTTATGGAACCCAAAACTATCGGCGCAATCAAGCACATATAGCGAGACACCAAAATCTCTCTCTTACTGATGCAAGAAAAAAGAAGGTGCACAACTGATGAAAATATTGCAACTTCATTGCTACAGAGATCCACCATGCATGCTTTGTGTAGTGTAAAATACTATAAAATCCTCTGTTTCATCAGCTGCCAAGGATGAAAGTTTATTGGCAGTGTGCTGCATGAGCTTTGACAAGTTTGGCCATCTAGAAGAGATGTGTGGTGATTATCTGGATAGGGCCGCTCTGTCTGTCTGGCTGCCCTAATAAAGCCATGATGCCAGAATATTCGCCTCTGGCTCCCAGGTCTGAAATGGCCTCTAAAACTGATTTTTGTAACTGCTGCTGCATAGTAGTGACATTAGACAACATCTTGCACACAGTCCACACATTATTTAAACCACCCTTGTAAAGAACCAGCCTGGGTTTCCACATTTTCAAGCAAGATGGAAACTACAATAATCTTGGTGGGGATGGTGGTGACATGTGTTTGTGTTTTCTCAGTGTCTGTGGGAGTGTGTGCCTGTGAAATGGGCATGCATACAAGTGAACGAGACATATCAAGATATGTAATATGACATAATGTCTCCCCTGCTCAAACCCCCAGCTGCTCTCCCACATGCCACATATCCTGCACCATGTCTAAACAGATGCTCTATCAATAATGCTTGCTTCAGGGCCACACACCTCCCTGGTGGCCAAATTGGGAAGAGGAGAGTGGATGAGAGAGAGAGAGAGAGAGAGAGAGAGAGAGAGAGAGCGCGAGCGAGCGAGCGAGAGAGAGAGAGAGAGAGAGAGAGAGAGAATGAGTATATGAGTCAGTTTTTGGAGGAAGGACAAGAGGGAAGGAGAATGGGCAAGAAACCAGAAGCTAGAGTGACTACAGGGAGATGGATTGGCCACGCCAGAAGACGCCAAAGGACCAGTGAACCTGGGGATGAAGTGCTCTCCTTGTCCCATCTGCTCCAACGAAGGGCAGCAGAAAGAAAATTCTACGTCATTTGGGTCTAAATGTTTAATTCATGTTCATCTACTATTGTGATCCTGCCCTATTGTGCACAGAGATGAAACGGAGAGACACAGGTAAAGAGAAAGGAAAAATGCAAAGGGTTTTGCTGTAAGAGGTTCTTCCATCTATTCAGTAATACAGATATTATGCCTACAGAATATCACAAGTAAACCGTGAGTGGTAATAAGTGGAGAGGATTCAGATTCAGTCCTTTACAATTCTAGTGCTGGTGTCCATTACTCACACTCACCTTAAAATAGTAGGTTTTTGATAAACCACTTAGTCTCTTTCACTGCATACACTCACATATACACAGCAACCTTTTTTTTTTTTTTTTAAGATTTTTTTTTGGGGCATTTTAGGCCTTTATTTCCACAGGACAGATGAAGACATGAAAGGGGAGAGAGAGGGGGAATGACATGCAGCAAAGGACCGCAGGTCATAGTCGAACCCGCGGCCGCTGCATCGAGGAGTAAACCTCTATATATGTGCGCCTGCTCTACCAACTGAGCTAACCCGGCCACATACACACCAACTTTAAAGCCCACCAGCTTTGATGATCAGATTGATTAATATCACTTTGCTTTTTTTTTTTCATAGAGTATGTTGCTTCAGTGCTGTGAACAATATTTTGCTCTTTTGCCAGTAATGTGAACACAGTACAAGCTGTCTGACCCCTGAAAAGTAACGACAGCATGTGGTGGTCAGCAGTCCTGTGCAGCTGTTCAATTTTCACCAAGAAAAACATTTTCTGCTGCTTTGATATGTTCCTTTGATACTGCTACATTGCCTTTTTATATTGGGTTGGGGGGAGACTGAAGCTTTAAAAGGACTGCAATCAACTTTTCCCCAATAAACAGATTATTTTTCACTTGCCAGCGGAACTATTCATCAATGTTAATGACATTAAAATGTATGGATATAAACGGGAAAGCAATGCAATTCTAATTGTTTGGGTTTGGATAACTCTTGTAAAACAACAAGCCGTGAATAACACAAGAAAAGCATTGCGAAGCCAGATGGAATGGTAAACAACAATAATTAATATATTTTTCTTTTCACTTGTGAAAAAAATCCCACAGAGATAAGTCCTGTTGGGGCTGTGAGGCTGGTTACAGGGTTCTGAATGAATTCTGTGGATAGGAACAACAATTTAACATACCCATCAGGCATCTCCAAATCATCAACAAAACCATACCACATTAGGTGTACATATTAGTTCTTGCATGAGCAACAAAACACATCAATGCTTCTTCTGCACCACCCCTGTTGTCATCATCCATCATAATCTAGCCCTGCCTTCCACTAGCTGTCAAAACTGCTCTGGACAATTCACTTAGACAGTGTCAGCTGAACTGTAATATTTTACCAGCCACTATAATGAGGACTGGCCTCCAGACTCACTAAAACAAACATATGGCTCCCTGCTCATACCTTGGTGGTTGTATCCATGACTTTGCCACAGTCATTCCAATTTTCCTGTTGCTGGAGGCAATACTACTATCCTAGTATGGTCAGCATGTGCCAGCTGGGAACCCAACCTGTCAGCCCATGCAATATTGTCCTTTGTCTGAGCTCTAACATTATCTCTACTGCTACCATGATCTCTAACTTTCATTAGATGGGTTATACATTTAGTCTAAGACTCAAAAGTTATAACCAGACCCACAATAATTAAGTCTGTATCCTTTGGGCATCCAATGATGTTTATGTTTTTGATTAATAGATTTATTCAAGACGTGTAAAATGCCTTTTACAAGTTCCCTAAGCCATATGTGACGTTGTGAAATGGGTTGTTTTACCCGGACAGCTGTACAAAACCTAAAACTGTTCAATCTACAATGATTAAAAAAAAACAACAGAGAAAGGCAGCAGAACCTATCTATATGGCTTGAACGAGCAAATGTTTGGCATTTTTGCTCAAAAAACAAAAAAACAATTATCGAAATAAGTATACATTTTATGTCAATTGACAAATCAGCACTGCTTTGCTCCTTTACTCAAGTCATGTTAACCATCCCAAAATAAACCTACACCTGGATAACATAATTTACCGTATAATAAATGTATAACATTGCTGTATCCATTCTGGCATAAAAACATTTTTCCATAACTGCGTATGTGGGTGTGTTAATGTGTGTGTGTTAATGTGTGTGTGTGTGTGTGTGTGTGTGTGTGTGTGTGTGTGTGTCAGCGAGTCTGTGTGTCCTCAGTAAGTGCCACATCAACAACATTAACTTGGAGGACAAAGGAGGGCACAGAAACACAGCAAGCCACACACGTCAGGAAAGTAACAGAAAATAGATGGAGTAGCAACACACACTATTTTAATTATCCTCTTGTCTAACCTGCCCTCCAATTACAAATAGGGATGTATAATAATCCATCTATTGGTGCATGAAAGACAGGACAATAACACAGAAGCTGAACACAAGCAGGATAAGAACTGGTTTGAAAAATGAGCTCAGAGAGGCTCAAACTGAGCTAACTAAAATAAATGGAATATCTCTGTTCAAATTCACTAAGACACACCATCAGTTTTTAATACTTGGGTGTGTACTTGCATATTGGCACAGACTATAAAAAAGTGAAGAGCCAGTGTTTATCACCATCAGACACTTCAAGATAAAATACATGATTACATTTATAATAGTGCAGTTAAACGATAAAGACACTGCAGCGTACGCTGTATTCCACTGAGAGAGAGGCATAATGAATATGCTCTGGCTAATTTATGCCGGCTAATTTGTCTACTTTTGGTAAATCTTTTTAAGATTGATTTTCTCAGCAAATACAAACTCAGCTTAACATTAAGTAAACAGCAGTGAGGAGGTTCGCTTTTACATTCCGCTACTTTAAATTCAAATTCTGCGACAGTTCTCTTTCCATATAGTGTGTCATTTCAGGCAGACATAATGTGTGAGGATTAACAGGCTGCGCTGCAGACACCTGTCATTTGTCTTCCTCCTGCTATGAGAATTCTACTTTAACCTCAGTACCACATGATTTTGTGTTTTATTAGAAGTGGCACTATGAAAGATGCCCATATAAAACACAATGAAGAAAATGCCACATACTAAAACTAATAGGGTCTGGTGGACATAAAGGAAAGTAAATAGCCAATTTGGAATTCGGGGCTATATAGGCTGCTCAGTGTGTGCATACTAGCACACACAGACATCTATCGGGGTTGTGTCCTCCCACATCTCAGTTTTGGAGGTCTCTAACATGCTTTTGTTTAAGTGTATTGGGTATTTCTCCTTCCACATGTCATGTTGTGTGTCAGTGCCAATCCTATTCTATACATTCAACACCCATGGCCATGACAACAGCTTACAGAAAGCAAAAGTTCAGCATAAAAGCATCCTCTCAGTGCAGAAAGGGAGTGATCGAGAGCTAGCAAGTCAGAAAAGGAGGCAGAGGCAACTACTAGAGCTCTGGGCTGACTGCAGCAATGGATACATCTAGGTGCCTTAAGTCCTACTGTCAAAATTCTTGGTTTGCATTTGTTTAGTTTGTTTAGAAACAAGGATCCATGCCTGTGCATGTTATCCCACCCTTACATTTTCTTACTGGCTCTTATTTGAGCTGGGCAAAATCTTAAGATATTTTTGACCAAATACATCAATTTCGATATTGCGGCGTTATTGTAGGTTTGACTATTGGTGCTTTCACAACATATCAACACAATGGGAGTTTTGATAAATAATCACCAATAATGTGGATACAATGGCCAAGTGGGTAAATGCAAATCATATAACAGCTAGTAAGTCTGGTAAGTTCAGAAAATTACATCACTATACCGTAATGCAGCCTTTCAAACCAGAAAAAGACAACACACCCAAAATTTAAGACGATATCTAGCCTCATATATCGATGTCAATATAATACCAATATATTGCCCAGCCCTAGCTCTTATTAGTTTGTCTGCAGGCCTACCTGCTGCATTTGTCCACTTAAATAAAAAATAAAATCTCAATGACAGCCATTCCGGGTGAAGACAGCTATGGATAAGTCTATGTTCTGTTATGTTGGTCTGATGATTGTTATACTGCGCTCACAACTAGGGATCGGTATCTACGCTGATACTGACCTTATTTAAGCACATCGGTTATTGGCCACAATGTGACTGATTTACATTAAATACAATTTCTTTGTCAATATCATCATACAATTTAGGGTTTCCACTATCAGTTACATTTATTTTGTCACGGCAGGCTGCCAACTCAGTTTTTACTACCACAGAAATCGCTGGCCTCATCATATTGTACATAAAAATGATTCCATTGTAAGGAATACGATATAAACGTGGGAGAAAGAGAGTGCCGGTATATGATCTGTACTTGGTATTGGCAGATACCCTGCGTTAGATTGGTGCATCAACCTGCCTTTCCTAGATCTACCCCCTTTAACCCCACATTGACAACTTTGTGTAGTCAAACGCAGCCTCTGACTGCAGATACAATCCACCACAAAGACTAAGTGAATATATTTAATCATCCTCTCTTGACTGTTTATTCCCTCCTGTGTTATTTGGTATGCGAGTTCACACAGACACACCCATCTACATGTGATTACAAAGACATACAGTAAGGGGTGAATGTTTGGGGCAGACAAAGACAGTGAAAAACTTAGCGGTCCCTTTCTATCCCTGCAGGCAGTAAAGCAGACTGCATGGCAGCCCTGTCTCCGAAGACAAGTTAATAAGATGGAGCAGTCCCCTGGGGGCAACAGCCGGAGAGCATTATCACTTTGAAGGCAGCCAGAAAAACTGACACATACTAGGAAAGCACTCCCAAAAAGAAGCATTAATTACCCCCTCTCACTAGCCACTGCTGCAGAAAAAGTTAATCTGACAATTTGGAAGAGAGGGACTGTTTAGAAATAAGGGATTTTCCCTCCCACTTGGTTCAATGAATCTTCTGCAATTCATTTTTTCGTGCAACTTTATTCATACTTCTCATTTGCATTGTTTTTTCACTATAGCTCCCTCTCTTCTCACATATGTATGACGAGGCAGCCCTCTCAAGTGTGAAGCCACAAGGAGGTGTGGGGCAACACAGCACATATCAGCACGTGTGAACCACCCAAAGACCCCTTCTACAGACATGAGGGGCGATGAATAAATCATGCTGCATAAAACCAAGGGGAGAGAAGATCCTCTCCTGAGGGCCCACATTCACTTAGAGCTGCTCGACTCAAACACAAGCATCTCCCTGCCATCTAAATGAGACACACATGGCCGTGTTAAAGCAAATGCGAGCTAAACTGTCACCTCACTGAAGAAACATTGATCATTACACAATTTGTTCTCTTTTAGTACAGCCATTGTAATTAAAAATAATTGAGTAGTGGGGTGGGCAGGTGCTCCCATCAACAAATTCTTTCACCAATTAGCACTACAATAATATTGCCCTGGATATTGCAGATGATATTATTAGCATTTTGATGGAACACAAGTGCCTGCATGCCTGCACGCCAGAGAACTGTTCTCAAGTGGAATCTTTTCACTGAGATCCACGGGGGAAGAGTCACTTCTGGCTCGACAAAAACACGCTCAGCAACAGAGAGAGAAGGCATTATATTATGGTGCTGCATAAAGTGTTCTGGAGAGCCATGTCAAAGATTCAAAGAGAGACCATCATCAATGCATGCAGAGCAGAATGAGGCCAGTTTCAATTGACCACAGGCATTACATTTTGGATCCACATTAGATACCAGATTGATTAAATTGGATTTTTAACCTGAGCACTGATGGTCACGAGATTAAAAACAAAAACAACAACAACAAAAAACTGGTCAACTGAACATAAATAAATTTGGTCCACACAAATCTGACAAATGGGTTTTAACATCGGCGGTAAGACCTGTGCGTTCTCATATAGCCTGCTCGTCTGTTGTCAGAGGCCTAACAAATTGGTTCTCTGACCACTTGGGAGCATGTGTGCAGCATGTGATGGTTTAACCTGCACAGAAGAATCAGAATCAAATTTAAAGCAGTGAATTTCTGTGATACATCTTACCAATTTCCTCTAAAGCATCAAAGCTCGATCTGAGCGTCTCTCTGTGACAAGAATTATCTCACGAATACCAGAGGGGGAAGATGACTGACAATTGTTCTGGGTTAAAATTACTTTTTTCTGTGCTTGCTGGCTATGCAAAGTGAGTGTAATTGCTAATTTGCAATCTTGACCAATGGTATCTCAACTCCATGGCATAAAATGGACCGTAAATACTGATTGGGCTGGTATTAATTAGCCTCCAAGGTTAAATATTAACACACAATATAGAACAAGTTTCCAGGTGTTAGTAATTCCATGAAATTATGAGTGGTGTGAATGGGCCCGAACAATGGCAATCTTACTGATGTTGCTTTTTTTTTTTGTTGGTCAACTACTTTGTCCAAATTGGACATGTTGGACCATTCTTGCTTTCAATAAAACAAATCTTTATGATAGAATAAAGAAATATTGTACATTTGATATGTAGCTTCTACCTCAACAATGCTTCATTTTTCATGAACATGAAAAAAAGATATTTACAGGAAAAATTTGTCTTATTAGAGCTTGATTCCTTTAAAAGGACACACAAATACAAATACCAATTTCTCCTCTTTTATGTCATTATTATTAATACTATTTGGCAAAAATACACCACCTAACATTCATGCCAATATGGCATTTCACAATTGCACTGAATTGTACCTGTGTGGAAGAGAGAGAAGGAGATAGAGAGAAAAAAAGGAGAGAAATGGAGCGGGGGAGTGTCAGAGACAAAGACAGAGAGACAGACATAGAGAGGGAGACAGACAGAGAGATCAGAGAGCTGGGGACAGGAGAACAGCGAACGATGAATGAATTCCCAAGAGAAAAGGAGGGACATGGAGAAATTACAGAACAAAAGGAGAAGACAGAAATGACATTTCTTAAGGGACTGCTGTGTGGCATTTGTAGGAAGAAAAATGAAATGTGAGGACCAGAGAGAGATGGAAGGCGGGAGAGGGCATGGTGAGAATGGAATGAGTAAGAGCAAGAAACAAAAGAGAAAGTGTGCGAGAGGTAAGACTAATTTATGAGAAATGAGGCAGGAGTCGGTGAGGCTGGCTGCTGCTGTCTGATGGATTGGGTGGGGGTGGAGGTGTGTGGGTGGGTGGAGGGGGGGGGGGGGGAGAGGGGGGGGGGGGGTTGCAGGTTGGTGGACAGAGAAGAACCTGTGATATGGATCCTTTGATGCGGCATTTCAAAAAAAAAAAAGTGATCTCTCCAGAAATGGGACATGAAAATATACAAAAAAACATCACTTCTCTTTGGAGGAGAATCTCCCTGGCAGATAGGTGGAGCAGACAGAGGCAAAGGTGAGAAAGAGACAGGGTAAAAAACAAAGAGCGAAGCACAAGGGAATGAGCTAAAAAAAAAAAAAAATGTGTGAAGTGACAGACAAGAAAGAGTTAGAAAGGAAAAGATGATGAAGATAAAGTCAGATGAGAGACAGCTGCCTTTGATGCAACTGCTCTTCAACTGTGGCAGTTTGGAAAGAGGGTTGGGCACGTGTGGATGTATATGTATGTGTGTGTGCACATGCACATGTGCAACCCTCTGAGTGTATGCAAGTGTCTGTTAATAAAGTTCACATAAGCGTGAAAGGCGGGATTGATAAGGCAGCTGCTCATTTGTAGTGCGTAAGGAGTTTGTTCCCACATGCTCAAAGTACACAAACAGAGAGACACAATCGCTCACACACAGGCAGCCAGAAAAGCTGCCTCTGGAGGTATCGAGAAACACTCGGGGCCTACAAAATATTCAAGGCTCTCTTCTAGACAGAATCCCCTCCCAAAGCTTGCTGACAGAGGAGCGCAGTGAACCTCCTCTTTCAAACAGCGCACCGTCTTCATTCAACCTAGTCTTACAGCATGCTCGTACTGTATCAAAGCCAGGACACACGCTGCTGTGTGAAGTGCCATCAATGCACTCCTCCTCACACACGCTTGCGTTTCTTTATGTCTCTCTTTCTATCTTTCTCACAGACACAACTTTGAGAGAACAGAGAGGGGAGCAGAGATGGGCTGGCAGCGGTGATGAAAGACAGTGATGAAGGTGCAGCGGTAAAACACACTGTAGACACCATCTATCTACTGATGGAGAGAACGCATCACACAGACGCACTGTCTTTTAAGTTCAGTCTCTCTCAGCATAAACCCAATAAAGATCAGGCAAAGTGCACATTTACACGACCATGTGGCTCATACATGAATGAACACATACAAACAAACAACCCTTTCTCTCCAATTACACTGCCAATTCCATGGAGGCAAAAACCCAAGCAGAGGCAACTAGGCACAATGTGTATTAATCATGTCATCATCCCACATGCATTCCTTTGTAACCTATCGAACTATTGACTGCCTGCCATGTCAACGGTCTCTCACAGCTGTGAGGTTTTTGCTGGCAAAAGCTGCATAAGCCAAAAAAGCCTAATGATGTCAAATCTGAGTCATCCCTGAATCACTACACTTACACAAATTTAGATTTATTGCAGACCATTATGCATTATGGCGTGCATATCCACTGATATGTTGCGTTTGCCTGTTCATATGTGTATGGGTTACACCTGTTCAACTGCATGTTAACGCAAATGTCTAATCAGCCATTCAGGTGGCAGCAACTCAATGCATATAGGGATGTAGCCATGGTAAAGACGGTCTGCTCAATTCAAACCAAGCATCAGAATGAGGAAGATAAGTGATTTAAGTGACTTTAAACGTGGCATGGTTGTTGGTGCCAGACGGGCTGGTTTGAGTATTTCAGAAACGAAATATCGACTGGGATGTTCAAAACACTACAATCTCTAGGGTTTATAGAGAATGGTCCAAAACAGAAACAAATATCCAGTGTGCTAAAACACCTCGTTGATGTACTTTTATGGCAACAGTGTACCAATCTTCTAATGGCTACTTTCTAGCAGGATAACGCGCCATGTCACTCAAATCATCTCAAACTGGTTTCTTGAAAATGACAATGAGTTCACTGTGCTCAAATAGCTTCCACAAGCACATCTCAATCCAGTAGAGCACCTTTGGGACATGTTGGAACGGGAGAATCGCAACATGGATGTGCAGCCGACAAATCTGCAGCAACTGCATGATGCTATCATGTCAAGATGGACCAAAATCTTTGAGGAATCTTTCCAGCACCTTGTTAAATCTATGCCACAAATATGGCAGTACTGAAGGCAAAAGGGGGTCCAACCTGGTACTAGCAAGGTAGCGGCTGGTGAGTGTAAATATGTGTGTAGTGGCCAATGTCATATAAACAGGGTGGCTGGCTGAGGGCTTGTTCTCCGTGGGAATCTAAAGTGGGGCAAGGCACATCATACAGGGAATGGGCCCAGAGGCAGCCACCCAATTTATATTGCATTGTAACACACACACACACACACACACACACACACGCCCTTGCATAAATAAAAACACACAGCACACCTACACAGAAGCGCACAGTTAAACACAGAAAGACCGACTTGAAACCTGTCAAGTGCGAACAAACTGATGACAAGACGGCGACAGATGGATTCACTGAGGAGAGACGAGCTACGCATTCAACTCAATTAGCAACGTGCTGCTGCATGACGCCGATGGGATATGGAATCTTACCATGACTGGCAACCTGTCAATCGAGCAACAGAGGCGCAAAACAAGCATCATGCAAGAAGCGATGAATTAAATTTAATAAACCAATAAATAAATTAATTTATGAATAAATGGTATAAACCCATGGAGTGGCAGCTCTGCATTGAAAAACGGGGCATAATGTGACCAGGGAGCCTAAATATCCCCAGGCGCACACACACAAAGAAGAAACTGGCAGTGGGGAAAGAAGAGGAGGAGGAGGCAGTGGGGAGACACAGCAAGGAGAGAGAAGAGAAAGAACAATGGCTGCTTCCCTCTTTCTCTCTTGCTCACTCTCTCTTCACGAGCTCTGTTCATACATTATCCTGCCATGGTACCTAATGAGCCAGGCATTTCCACCCTGACACTTACGCTTGGCTAGGCAACCCTTATTACAGTCTAGAGGCGCACACACACACACACACACACACACACACACACACACACGCGCACGTACACGCACAGAACTGACCATCACAGGTCATCACAACAGCTGTGTGATGGGGGAGCATAAAAACATTGCTTGTCGCTTGTGATGTAAAGGAGCACGCCGTATTCAAATGCATCTTTATTGTCTGTCGGAAGAAATCTTCATTTAATGGTTCAAGTGTGTTTGTGTGTCAGTTTCAGACATGTCAAGTTCCTAGTTCTTACAAATACATGACGCAGCCTGAAGGCTGCTTGGTAATATAGGGACAGACACCATGTAACCCCTTCTGAGTCCTTGGTTATAACCAATGCTTCATTGTTGATGACAGAAGACAACATTTCTCTTTTTGCTGCTTTTTACAGATACACAAAAAAATGTCTATCTTGTCTGGCAACATACCAGTCAGTGCCAAGATTTACCCTGCAGTGCTATGATTGTTTTGGCTGCCTCTGTATAAAAAGCCCTTCCACTTCAAAAAGAGCCTCCCACAACTGCTTAAGTGGTAAATCAACAGGGCTGTGGGAGGCCAATCAGCTGCAAGTACAGTAGGGGCTACATGGTTAAAGTACAACAGCATGGAAGTATAGAGTGGAGGCAGGAGAATTGCTTTGAAATGGGGGATGACTGGCATGTTGCATGAAGACTAAGAATGACATAAGACACTCAGTTTGACCCTCAAAGCACGAAAAAATAAGAACAAAAAAAATGTAAGAAAGAAACCAGAGACTGTTCTTTTTCCCTTTAATCTAAGATTAGATGCATGGACTGGAGGTGATGTAATCTAATTCCGTTTGCAATCTTTCTGTGAGAAGTGATTGCTGCGGCCCAGCAGCTGATTGTAATTTACAGCGGTGTGGGTTGGTGCATTTCTGACCACCATTACACTCAAGAGAGACAGTAAAAAACCTAACTTCAAAGCAGTTGAGCTGAGGCTTGATAGTTGATGTGTTGTCCTTTTTTATTGGAATTTAATAGCTTATGTCAGCAGTTTCCCTGAAAAGATGTGCGAGAGGTAGGATGCTATCATATTTAAATTCAAACACATAATGTTGCCCCAACTGTGTTTTCATAAATAGGAGCAGGATAAATGATTGTGTTTTGTATCAAGTGAAACACCAGTGACTGGTTTTAAATGCCATCTATGAATGTGAATTATTCTCCAATGACTCTAAAGTATATAAATCAGAGACTATCCATCATGACACAGTACTGAGATATATTATGACATATCAGATTTCTGTATATCAGCACCAGGAACAGTTGACAAACATTATTTCACGTTATAAAGCTGTCAAAAATCTAGATGTAAATGTGTCCATGAAACGTAAGCCAACTCTTTTATTGCAGTTATTGAATTTTCAGTGGAATAAAAATAGCCCATTTACTTTTCTCCTGAACAAAAGGAAGCATATTTCTGTTATTTCTTAAATCTGATAAGTAATATCCAAAAAAAATTGCATCAGGAACACTTTTACATATCTATAAAATCAGTAGAAAATAATTTACTCTTCAAAGGGGGACAACTGTGCGGAGTACAGATGTTTCTGCAGTGCATCTGTGGGCGTGAAGGCTATCAAAAACATGTCCATGCGATCAGCATGTTTTAAAAATCCTACAAAGACAAGAAGCGACATATTTTACTAACACTGCACAGCAGACACTTAGATAATTCCCTCATGTGCTGCGCTCAGCTGTAGGACGCCTGGGTAGGCACCAATCAGGCTGTAAAAATACAGGGGACAACGCACGGGGAAGCTTCCCCTGTCTGTTTCTCTAACAGTCCCATGCACATAGGATGCAAAAACAATATTCCTGCAGTTATATGGACGTCTTGCTATATCGTTTTTAAATGTCTTGACTTCAAGTGAGCTTGTCAATGCTGAACGTACTTTCAAACAAACCTGTGTGGTTCTCACACAAGCAATGTGTGTGCATGTCTTGTTGTATCTGTGTGCGTATTTGTGTGCGAGTGGATGTAAACTCAATATTCCAGGTCACGGTGGCTGCAATCTCACCGGAGGTTTAACCTTGGTAAATCCACTATTAGGTGTTCTAAGAATGATGATGTGAGCAGTAGATCCTCCCTGATGGTTTCACTTTCTAAGAGTATCCAGCAGGTCACAAATGGAGACACTGTGGGGGTATTACAAGGTTAAAGGTGGGCTAACTCTCCATATGATGACAATTCCAAGCGGGCATTTTCATTTCCTGAAGAGACTGATTCCACATGGCAGCAGCTGAAGCCAACGATGTTTGCTTATTTTTGTTCAAATAAGTTCATCTCTGCTTTTAAGAGGGAATATATGCTGCAAACGTGCAGTGTGGACTCAGTGTGTGCATAACAAATTCTTTTTTCCATTCACATACTGTATACTGCATATCCAAGGACAATTCTAATCAATATGGCTTTCCAATACATACACACACACACACACAAATCAGACCATGCCTATCATACACAAATATGCCTTTCTGCACATTTTTTCGCTTTCATTTTGTCCTTCAAACGTCTTCAGAGGTGCGGCCGTGCAGCCAACCAGTGGGAGTAGCTGATGTTTTTAATGGCACAGGGTTTGTCTCCTGGTGGTGAGATAAACACGGGGAAGAGATTAAAACCCCAGGCTTTCTTCCACAATCTCCTGCCTTCATCCTCCTTCCTCTTGCAGTGGCCATGCAGGGCCGGCACAGCAGACTCTAATTCAAAACCAAACCCATTCGGTCTATAAGGCATACTAGAGCCTAAAAAACACACACGACTTTAGATAGAGGGGCAAATTTCAGTGGGGTGCAGGAGAAAACAGACAGGTGACAAGGAGTGGAGGATTCTCTACAGTTTCATCACCTACCTGTCAAGCACGTCTCATTGGGTTCATAACATACGCAACATACGAGCAAGAACTTACACAGCTACTGACTGTAATGCTGGGGTTGATTTTTAGGTAGAGTCTGCTGGGTCAGTGATGCCAAGACGTGGATCACAACAAACACCCTGAAGAGGATGAAGCAGGGCCAGGCTCCCTGCTTCATGCTACCCCTCCCTAGTGAGGCACAGGTTGGCCTCCAAGCCAGCTCGTCTTGGAGCTGATGAGCTGGAGCAGTTATTAAGAGTAGCTAAACATATCATTTCCTTTGTCACTGTGATTAGGCCAAGGTGAGGGGCCCTCAGGTGGAGGCAGACCCAGCGTGTATGATTAGCTCTGCCATTTAAATGACATTCAAACTAATCGCTAATATCAGCTCTGTCAAGGTGAGAGAATACAATAAGGAATATGTCAGCTCATGTTGGAAGGCTGAAGCAATGCAAGGGCAAGTGCGGGAATATCTGATTCCACTTGATGCAAATGTTGTGTCAATCAGTTAAGTCAGGCACAGCGGTGGATTGTTTTACTCTGCTCCAGTGCTGCCATACAGTAGTCACAGAGCACGGAGGAGCTGTAAACACTACAGCTCCCGTGGAACCAACGGGGATTCGGTTGTTTAAAAAGGGATTGGCAGTGGGGGAAATTAATCATCAAAGAAGACCTTGCCCTCGGAAAAGTGCTGGGGAAGTTCTGTTCAAACAGGTTTTATTCTCTTGAAAAAACAGCAGCGGCCATTTGCTTACAGAGCTTTTTGGATGAGGAATTAAAGAATTGGTTAACTTTTCTACTGCTGGTGGAAATTCATCTCTGAAGTCGTGCCATCTTTAAAACTCAAATGACCCTGCTCTCTCTCTTGCCTGAACAAAAGAAGGCATTATCAAACCTCACTCTCAGCAGTGCTAGATCCATTTGGTAAACAGCCTGTGTCCTACAGTAGTAATCAGAGGGTATTTTTGAGGGATTTGCAGGCTGGCCAGGAGGCATCCGCTGGAGTGATCTCTAATTGCTAGAAGCAGAGGCCTAGACTGCCTGGCGCTCTTTTGAAGCCATCGGCAGCAGCTTCCAGCCAGAGGAGCCAGCAGGGGGAGGCTTCCCACTGAGGCACTCCTTTTTCTTTATTTCCTTCTCTTTTTCTCTCTCACCATGCCTTCATTCTACTTTCCGTGCTTCTCTTGTACTCAGTCCCCCTCCTTTCTATTCTCTTCTTTTCCTTCCCATTTCTTTTCTAACTGTACTTGTTCCCTTTCTCCGGTCCCTTTTCCCCCTCCTCTTCTACTCAGTCAATGAGCCAGCAATCACTTTGCAGACAGCCATCCTCTGCTCAGTCGGCCATGTTCAATCCCTAGCACCGGTGGCTGATGAGGCATTGTGGTGACGTCAAACACAGGGGCTTTTCAGGGAGCAACAGTTAACCTGTGGAGGCGCAGCTCTGCTTCCCAGGTTACAGGACTCATACTGGCAGTCCTTGTATAAAATAATGAATGTAATATGCCAAAGCGATGAACGATAATGAGGCCAATTATTTTCTTTTTCTCATCCAGTAAGGCAGGACAGGCAAATTTATGTCAAATAGTTGGTGTCTAATGACACCATATACCGGTCTAGCCTTTCTTACTGTATGAGCTTGTGTATCCTGGGACAGAGACTTTTGCTCTATGAAGCTTAGTTTTGATTACTGCGACAAACACAAAACGCCAAAACCACAAAGTAATATATTGTTAGAAAGTTGAACTGTATGGCATATTCATAGGCTTGGGCATATTGTTCACATTGCTTACGCCGGGGCTGTAAAATGCACCTATGAAATGAACAAAGACACACAAATTGAAAAGAAAAACTGTGCGCTGTCATCCACACACATGGTCTCACAGAGACACAACCAGTTTCTGGTTGTTTGGAAAGCAGCTCACTCCGTGTGACATTGACTCCTCAGTGCCAATTCCACACTGGGAGCTGCACTTGCTAGCTTTGCTGCCAATCCAGGTAAAGAGATTACAGACACACACAATGCAGTCTTCTGTTCGTCTGCCAAGAAGAAAACCAGCCTTTTAAGAGCATAGAAAAAAAGGCTATACACAAATTCACACAGCCTTGGCTCCGTCCTTGCACAAAAACCAAGAATATCCTTCTTCTCCAGGAACATGGCTTCTAATATGGGCCTCACTCATTTGGCTCTCTCGTACAAAGCAGCCCTCTGACTAAAACAATGCAGCCTCTGCTTCTTTATCTTGGTCCCCAACACTGTAGCACATTACTATTACTTGCATCATTCAAATAAAGAAGGAATTTGGCTTACGATCAGTCACACATTCATTATAAAGCTACACTAATGGGTGCTCTCTGGTTACAAACTATTGTAAAACAATATGAAAGAAAGTTACACTAGGATTTCATCATCTTTCTTAATAGTGTAATTAAAAAAAAGGTAAAAGAGAACATGTGTGTTACCCAAAACAGATATAAATGTCACCTCCAATATTTTAACTCACATTAATTAACTAAAAACTTGTTGAAAACTAAATACTTGGTGGAAACTGCAGGTATGACACTGATTTATAGCAGTACAGATTTTTTGCAGAGCATGATTCAAACAATCACCGTTGCATGCAGTTTTGACCCAATTAATCAGCTACTTATAATCGTAAGAGGGTAATTTAGCTTAGGGATTTCAATGTACTAATTTGCATTGTATATACTTATCTTTTTGGATTTGTGTGGAATACGCGTGATGCCGAGAAGCTGCTTGTGAATAATCAAATCAGAGGGAGTATATACCTATACAGTATATTTCTCCTTGAAAAGCTCCTGTGTGGATTATGTGTGTGGAATTGTGCTACAGAGATCTGCTGATGAAGAGAGTGGTAATGTGGTGGAGAAGGAGGGCTAATTATGGTGTAGCAGAGTAGCAATTAATAAAAAAAGGCATGTGAGTAGCGAGATAAAGAATTCATCTATCATCTACTATACCTTTAACTTACAAATCAAACCCCAATGCTTTGGCGGATAATGATTGTTGTCACTCTGCCACTCTTTCATCACAGTCTCCATCCCCTCCTCTAAGAGATGCCATTTGTTTCACCTCAGCAACCCTCTACTTAGCACTACCAATTGGGTTTGACAGTAAAATCACATTTTTGGTTATAAATCAAATGTCAGCCTGCAGGACAATAGTAGGCAAAATATGACAGAATGATTTGGACTCAGGGCTATTCCAAAAGCTTTTATTTCCAACCAGTGTTGCTCGTCCTATCATCCAGGGGAGGGCATGTGAAGTCATGTTGAGGGTACTGGGAATGACGACTGGTATGTGGAGTCGGTGGCTACTGTGCTCATGGCCTTGTCCCAAAACATGGCCTGTGTTTTGGAGCATGCACACACACTGTAATTTGGACCTCCTGCACTGCTGAATAAACCATCTAAAAACTAAAAGAATAACTGCACAATACAAATATACACATTCCCTATTTCCTCTTTTCTGTCACAAACTGAGTGTCAGGAGAGGAAGGGAAGGTTGAAGGGAGGCGGTGTGGTGGGGACACTGCAGCAGAACATGGAACAATAGGCGCCCTCTGGCATCAACCTCTGGACAGCCCAAGCTGCTCACCAAAGACACTGAACTCACCCACAATGAACTGCTGCAGTGGGAAGGGAGGCTTTAGAGAGTTCAATTTCCAACACAATTGGCCGTATTCTACTCCTTTAAATGCCAGGGAGATGGTGTGCAGCGTGTGCCTTTGTGAGGAGCTTTGCTTACAGCGAGTGTCCTCTAGCAGGAAAGAAAGACGGAAGAAATGGAGAGATGGCAAAGACAGGGAGGGTAGGGAGATGGTATGGGGGACAGGAAGAGTGAGACTGTGTAAATGAAAAGAAAGAAAGAATAAGACTGAATGACTGGGCGAGATAGAGTAGAAAAAGTACAGAGCGAAACGAGAAGGGTAGAGAATGTCTCCTCTGGCTGTCGTTTCGCCAGCCTCACAGGGACCGTCTGAAGGACAATGCTGCTACTAGTGGAGTGTGACGTTTGTCCTCTATCCAATTCACCACAGCCCCAAAGAAAACACACTTACAATCAAGTGTCCATCATGCATCTCATACACAATAAACTCTTCCAAACTAAATACAATGCATTATAGTAATACACAATATACCCTCTATGTAAAAAAAAAAAAAAAGAAGCTTAATGGGAAAAATAAAAAGGCACTGAGATAACATTCAAATGAGGTGATGTGAAGTCACTGTGCGCCACAGCAGGCCTAACAAGAGATAACATAGAACTGCTGTAAATTTGACCTCAGATACCAAGTGCTTTCTTTTTTAAAGGAATAATTTTACTTTGTACCACACCTCCATAATATACTGCAAGTATGTAGGCTCTTCTCTACAGCAAATTTAATTTTCTTGTAGAAACAATAGTATTATTTTTGCCTCACACAAGCTCATGTAAATATAAAAAATGACTACTGACTTCAAGGACTTCCTTAAAAAGACGTTACAAGCTGCTGTTGTGCTTTAGGGTTTGGGTCAGAAAGGTTTTAAAATTTTGGTCGAAATGCAACTGCATAAAGCTGGGTACCACTCCTGTAAAGCACTGTGTTGAAGGTACTACAACAATCCAGATTAACAAGAAAAAAAAAGAAGAAAAAAAAGGGGGAATGGAAAATAGATATATGCTCTTTCCTGCAGTGCTTTGAAAAGCATTAGAGGCATTATTTCCAGGACTTGCAATTATGGAACAGGCACCATGTTTTTTAGAAGAATTGCGTTGTGTAGCATTTGGATTGTTAAATAAAGAATGTGGTATTTTTATCTGTTGCAGTGCAGCAGAGAAATACAAAATTATTTTTTCATGAATCAATCTGTAAGATAAAAATGAACACAGGTGGGAAATTGATTTGGACTGCCAGGCTGCCAGATGCCCATTACTGGATCTGTAGGCAGCGGTAAAGTGGGCCCAGGCACTGGTTTCACTGCTAATATATTCAATGTCCTTTCCTTTGTGGTCACGGGGCAGCTGAGCCATTAATATTACACAATGGCACCAATGGCTCTGATCTATTATTCAACTTTTCTTATGGCTCTGTAATATTCTATGCAATTCATCAGGAAAAGCTGTTGTGTTTTTTCAAGATGAAAGCAACAAATATAAACTGTTTCAAATTCCAAATGGAACAAAATATCTAAATGCTAGTTAGAAGAAACAGCAACAGTGCCAAGCACTGCACCTGCCTCAGTGTCACACTCAATATAAATACGTCCGCTGTCATCAGAAAAATTGCCAAGGAGGCTGTTTCTCCATCATTGTCTTCATTTGAAGGGCATTTTGCTGCCCAAAGGCAAACGCCGAACTCACTCCCCGAGCGTGGCGCCCATCCCCTTTCACAGAGGGCTGGTAGTGCAGCAGACAGGAGAGAGAGAAATAAGAGAGAGAAAAAAAGCCTCGTCTCAAAGCAGACCTCACACTGGGTTCTGTCACTACAGATCAAAATCCCCTCAAAGCCATAGATCACTTCCACCACAGTTCACATGTTCCACACTTAGAAACTGTTTACCAGACTCAAAGAGTTCGTCTGCACAGTGTATACACACACACTTGCAGAGTACACTCATAGATACAGATAGAGTAGAAAAAAGTGAGAGTTTGCACAAAAAAAACAATACAGCGTTCGATCCGAGCCAACTGCACTTAAACATTTATACAGGTTAGGAGGATGAGTCGCTCACTGCAAACGAATGTTTACATCTATATGGCAAAACAGCGCCAGTTCACGGAGATGGTGCGATGCCAGCTCAGCCTACAAACGAGCTGACTGGTGTGACAAACAGAGAAGTGTCTGCTCTTTTCTCTTGTGGAAATACCTGTCAGTGCCTGTCGACTACTCGGGCACACAATGATACATACACACATACGCAGCCGGCGACAGCCTGTCTCCTAAAAGTTCCTTTAACGTACCTATGTGAGGATTCATAGCCAAAAACAGCCATCGCACAGGGCTCCAGATAAGTGACAGCCCTATATGTGCTTTACCGGCGGTTAAGTCGGGCCTATAAGCGTGAAGCCTGGCTTAAATACACACCACTGCATTGTGGTGCAGGGAGGAAACCTGTCTTTGGAAAGTCCTCTGCATGAGAGAGAAACGTCCCCTCGTCTTAGATAAGGGGCCGATGAGAGATAGCGATAAAGTCAGTGCTTCTCCTGGGCCTTATCTGATGCTGTTATCTGACTGCACAGCACCCACCATCTCACAATCTTTACACCCTTTAAGCACCTCTCTAAAACACTCACACCAGCATCATCACAGACACACAAACACACAAACATTCTAAACACCGTACCAGCTTATTGATTACTTTGACACGCTCCTATTGTTGAGCAGATGGTACACCTAATATCATGTAAGATTGGAACTGTTCTGTGTTATCTCATGGGGAAAGGACATAAAATGAGTATTTTCTCACCTTTCAGAAAGACAGCAAAAAATAAGAGAAACGCTGTGCACTTACCTCTATGTCTGTTAGTAGTCTTATCAAACATTAGCATGGCATCATCAACCTGGAAGACATAAGAAAAGTACTGACATTAGCCTAATCTTTTCAGCAAGTTGCTGCTTTATACTTATTTCTTTCTAAGCACCCCTCTCCTACATAATCACTGCGGTCACAGGATTATTGTCAGGTTACCATTTCCCTTTCAGTCTGTAGCTCCTAATTTTGATGATATAGGAATTATAGGAATCTCAGTGGTTTTTACTCACTGTCTGGATAAGATGTGGCAAAGGTGCGAGTGAAAAGTGGCAATAGGAGAGAAAATTAACAGAATGACAAACAGTGAAAAAATGGAGAGCCGTGTGGACAATATCTTTATTTTGATGAACACCAATGTCCGGTCTTGGGGAGAGTGACAGATAGACACATTACACTAAGCGAGCGTGAGACAAATGGGATCCTTTCCTCATCTCACAGTCGCAGCGGCAGCAGCATCCACTATAATATCATCCCTCATCATGTCCAATAAAGCCACACACAGACAGACAGCTTTTTTTCTTCTTCACCCATCCCTGAAAAAATGGTCTCTAGACATACTCTGCTTTCTTTAACTCTGAAGAAATGCTTAAAAAACTGCGTGAGGGATGCTCATTTAGCCTGTGATTTTGTCTTGGGAGAAAAATAAAAACAAAACAAAAAAACAGAGAGGAAGACAGCAACAGCAGACAGAAACAAAGAGGGAACACTCTGCACCATTCACTCTCTGGTTATGGTCTCTAGGTAAGTGTAACGGTGTGCCGAGGAGGCTTGATGCTGTGCAGGGGGAAAAATGTGCGCACAAGCATGCGTCTGTTTTTCACGGGAGGATGACAAAGCTTCGGGAGGAGATGGGAAGAGACAATAATAGGGATCTCACTCAAGCCGAACTGTCTGATTGGATAAAGAGAAGTGCCTGGCAGCCAGGCAGACTAGCGCTGGCACACTGTTTATGCCACCCTCTTGCCACACATTTGGCACACAAGCCGTTGGCACAGCTTGTAGGGCCCGGTTACTCATTGCACGGCTCACAGGCCACATGCGGCTCCCAGGCACTTTATTTGCACCTCCCCAAAATATTTCCAAATAGCCAAATATAGCTAGCTACAGTCACATGGATTTTAAGTAACCTATATACGAGGTACAGTATGCTTAGATTCACCCTTTGTTATGTAGGCGCAGAGTTAAACATTAGGGCTGGCCAATATGGCCAAAATCTTCTATCCCAATGTAGGTCATTTCATATTCCGATAACGATATATATATATATATATATATATATATCTCTCACAATATAGCATGTTTTCGTAAACGGACGTACATATTGTGACGTAATGCAGCCTCACCGACCAATGCGATAGAAACGATATGGAAAAATACACACAATGGACATTAATGGATCAATGGATGTTAATTATCTTCATAGGCCCCATCCTAGTACACATGACTCAGCCCTTAAAGTGGGTGGGGAATCGGAGCTTACAGGTGGATGCAGGCATAGAGGTGAGCCTTATAAAATCCTACATTGTGTTTGCGGCAGAATCTTTTGCAGCAGGACGCGTTATTATGGATCCCACATAACTTCTAGGCAAGTCCCGCCCTATGAAGCAGCTCGATTGGTTGGGGTTAGGCATTGAAACTGTGGTGTGCAGTGTAGATAACATATTTACCTCAAGGTGTGTTTCTGTATCAGGGACACACACACACACACACCAAAAAGAATGAAGTTTGCTGTGTCTCTGACAAATGTGCTATCTGATGACTGCATTATGGGAAAACAGAAAAAAAAAGTAGAGTACAAATAAACAGCTGCCAAGCAATAGCACCGGCAGCAACAGTTTTATAAACAGAGATTTATAAAGTCACGTAACCTAACCTTTTGTCTCATGCCAGGCGATCTAATGAAAATCGCATTAAAGTGACAGGAAGTGGGATAACTGGAATTTGTGGTGCAGTAGGTTGTGATTTAATTACCTGAGTTTGAAGAACACAGAGTAACTTCTGGATTGTTTTTTTTCAGCAGTACAGTAATTCCATTGTTATATTTTGTACTGTACCTAGCCAGGTAAGGTAATCCATCCAGGAATGAAATATCAGCTGACTTTAATTCAATTCCTTTTTTGCTAGAATTCTGCTCCTAAAACCAGAACCACTTTCTAATGTGTCTCCACATCTGACAGCGTGAAAACTCCAATGCAGAGCAGAAGATGGAATGGCATGTTTACCCACTATGGTAAACATTTAATTTGACAAGCGCAGCTGACAGCCTGTGATCATTTACATAGGAGACAGAAATGTATAGCATTTGAGTTGTAATCTAATATCAGTAATACTGGAACAGCTAAAAGAGTCGTGATGGCATGCATCAGTAGAAGTGCATATTCTTAAAAAATAATAATGTCCCCTTCTTAAAATACAACTGTTACAACGGAGATCGATTAGGAACAATTCTGTGAAGTCTACTCTGTGATTTGGTGTAAAATAATACCAAAAAATTATGTACACAAAATAACACCAATTATGACATATGTACTAGTATGCAATAACTTTGTTTTGTTATGTAGCCAAATATAATACATATCATTTGTTGTTGCTATCAAGGCAAACAAGTAAGAGCAGGAAATCTGACTGGCTTGAATTATAAAAAAAAACAGTCCACAGTATCATCAGCCATCAAGCGCCATGATCCCTTCATGCAACATGACATATGAAATATCTGCACTGGGATATTTATAGTATTGCTACTGTACGCCATTTACTGTCTGAGAGCAAAAAGACTTACTTTGTAAAGTGAAGTGAGGCCTATTAAAGGAAGCGTATTATATAAATGTGTGAACTGTGTTGTTGTGACATTATTAGAGGAGGACCATCCTGTACTGTAAGCGAGACCCATACAACAGAGAACACAGATTCACAGTGACGCACTGATGTGCACTTTAACAAAGAATGTGCACATCATGTGAGAGTCACACTTCAGCAGGTCATACAATACTGCCCCCCTCTCTCTCTGCCACTTGCAGAGTCCATAGAACCATCTCCTGTGCTTCAGGGCTTTTCAATGTAGTTATTCAAGCAGAACACAACTGTGTGCCTCCATCTGATAGAAGGTTAAGGACCTCTTCACTGCTCACAAAAAAGCCCGCCACACAGAGGTGAGGCCAGGCTCACCTCAGGGAAGAAATATTTCTCTGTCCTCCTCCTCCTCCTCCTTCTCTTTCACTGTTCCTTTTCTCCTGGCTCGGTGAAAAGAAAGGTTCAAAGGATAATGGCTGTCTTATCACTATGTAAAAGGGGAATGGGAACTCCAGCGAAGTGCCTGGCCTTTTGTGACAATGAAGAAAAGAGCAAAAGTCTATTTCAGTGTGGTATATGCACTGGAACAGTCCATGACCACTTAAAAAAGAGAAGGCTGCTGGAAGACAGTCGAGGGGCTAGAAGGCCAGGCGGCTCTTTAACTAAACCTGCAGCAAACACATCTGAACCAAACAACCTCCTCCTTATAAAAAGGGCTGGCAGGAATATATTAGATATGTGAATTGTTTGCTTACCAGCAATTTCGCTTTCATTCACAAAGAAGCTGGTGATTAAATACTAGTGTGCTTTATTACTGAACTCATTCTTTAAATTGCAATTTAATTTTCAGGTATTAACTAAGATTGTATATCCATTAAAAAAAAACATGTAATAATGCTCTTATTTTTGTATCTACTTTTCTCTTCTACGAGGTGTAAAAAGACTATAACATAATACATTATTACATTAAAACTGAGCGCTGTCCTCACATAATGGTAAGAGTAAAAGTAAAAAGTGACACTGGCTGTTGAAATGGTGGTTGCAGTACCAATTTAAACGTTTTAGTACTGGCAGGCAGTGAATGCAGTGGAAGTGGGTTTGTAGGTGAGTGAAAGAGTTTGAGTTGAATAAGTAAGACAATACTATTACTTCAGACTGTAGTATTAAGGTAAATTTCACAGTTGAAGGTGTTTTCACTGTTGATTAGTTGTTTGTTTTTTTATCTTCATTAATTGCTACATCTTTCCAAAAGTTAGTGAGTAATCATGTTTAATAATCTTGATTTCAATATTGTACAAAAATAATGGTGATTAAGATTTTTTTCCATAATTGACGAAACACGCAAGCAAAGCAACACGGTAAATGAAATAAGCACAGCAGAAAGGTTACATAGGTCGGACACCGTGTTTATCTTTAAACCTTACAGTTACAGAAAATGACAGCAGAAACAGGTAATGCTGATAGATTCAAGCAAAAAAGTGCCTGTGGTCAGTCTACTTAGGTCTAACGTGACAGTGAAGCTCTATATGACTCTTACCTCCAAACCAGGTACAACCTCTTTGTCTGTATCAATCCATATGTTTGAACAACCTCAGAAAAAATACATGATAATTCAAAAAAAGGTTGCTGAATGATGAATTATGTATCAAAGGACGAAGGCATCAATAAAGGCTAATGTGCTCTGTTTTTGGACAGGAAAACAGTGGAGGTGCCAGGTGACAGGGAGAGATTTAAGAGCTCTGGAAATGAGTTATGACAGCGATTTAGAAAGGTGTCAAATGCACATTTACATTCAGCACACGGCTGAAGGCTAGCACAGGAGCTTTCCTGCAATTTGGGGGTGACACTGAGATAGATCATATCTGATGCCAAAGGAGACCTAAGCCACAGATGACCTGGGACTGGTTGTGCCATCCTTTTGTTGAAGATCTGGGCTCTGTTTTTCGTGCTGGCACACAGTGGGGCTTAGCGCTGGTTGCATTGGGTGCACAGAGATTTCTTTCTTACCTACATCCATTACACTTGCTGTGAACTTCACTTTGACCCAAGTGGAAACAATTGCACTGTGTGTAGTTATCTGACAATATTGGTGTCAGTTTTGGTGTCAAGGATTACTGGGATCTGTGCTCACACTGCCAACACCAAGGAACCACCACCAATTATTATTCAATCGCTCAAAAATACATCAACCAACAACGTAGAAGACGAAGGACACGCAGCTTAAACTGTCAGAAAATTGACCATGGTTCGAGAAGAGCACCTGGTTGCATTAGTAGGTGGCAGTGCATGTGAGTGGAGTGGAGCAGTGAGAATTTCTGCTTCCTCGCTAGCGGAGCGGTTCGTTCCTTCCTGCTCAGACTGCTCCGCTCAATATTGCTCCACTCTCAACTCAGACTTCACCCCACTGTACTTAAATCGCTCACCGCTCGCTTCAAAAAAAGAAAAAAAAAAAAGCTGTAGTATTTAACATACCCCCCTTCACACTGAGGGCTCAACCGTGGTTGAACAAGGGTTGACTTTGTGTTTGAAAGGGTTAACCCGCGTTGACCGTTATCAGCCTTTATTTGGTCTAAAATAAGATAGGAGGGTTCACTCAGCTTCAACACCAAGGTCAATGTAAATTGCACATGACCAGGGTCGCTAACAGCCAGGGCTGGACAAATGATGTCATTGGTTGGAAATGGGGGCACACGGTCGTTTGAAAAAAAAACCCCAACAACAACACATGTATGAAAATAAGGTTTTATTATTGGTTCGCTGGCCCAAGACATACGTCTGCAGCTGGCAGTTCAGCGTGGGCACTGGCTAAAGCCTAACTTTACTTTTAATGTTATCAAACTAAGAGAAATTTATATCCCCTTGTCATAAAAATGGTTATAAATTAATAGAGTAGCCTACTTCCTTGTTCACTGCTGCACCTGTAATGCATTAAATGCAGAGGAAGAGAATGAAACTAAGAGCGCCTGTCTCCACAAAATCATCCTTTGAGTGTTTGATGTTTATTTATTTGTGCTTTAAATAATGATAATGTTGGCTTATCTAAAGATTTTGTATTGAATACCTATAACATTAACAGTGCACAGACAGAATCCCACTCGTCAAGGTTGGACTATTAAACTAAAAATCAAGGAGCAGAATGGCTCATGCTGATAAACATTACGTTCATTACATTGTCCAGTCGACAGAGTCATTAGACTTCCCACATCAAAACGTGACTTCAACATGATATACTGTATAAAGGCAATAACCTGACAGATGTAAATATTCTGGGACTTAGCCAGCAGCCGGTGCCAAATATGTAAATGCACCAAAGTACGTGCAGTAGAAGGACTTTCTAGGAGACTTTTTATATTATATATATATATATATATATAATATATATATATATATATATTCACAAAATGACTTGTGGAATCCCACATCAAATGGATTTATTAAAAACATTTAAATGGGCTCTTTGACTTTAAATAATAAAATAACACCTCAATATTGCCGTGGCATCTGATAAATAAGATGTTCTTGCGGCACAACCCAATCCTCAAGAGTCACAATGAATACAGAACCACTTTGAACCACTTCTGTCCCGATACAGGCCTACTAAGTAAAATCACATATTGAGTAGAGTCCACTATTTAACATCCGTTTTCCTTAAGTGTCTCAGAGCAAGAGACTGAATCCCTGCCTTCTTAAGGGCAGTAGTCTGTAGCTGAACCTGCACCACGGCATCACTGTTAAGGGGTAAAAAAATGAATGACCTGAGTCGATGAAGTATCACATTATTATTATCATCATTACCATTATGAGAGATATTGGTCACGGTCAAGAAGAAAATTCTGCCCCTTCATCAACACTGCCTTTGCAGTGTAGAGCATCTAATATTCTATTACAATGATGGCAATTAACAGAGAAATGATAGCGACCCAGTGACAATGGACAAATTTGTGACAACCCTTTCAATTGTTCTTTTGTAGAGGACATCTATATCATTGTCTGGGAACGTTGAACTGCAATGTGCTGCATCCACGCTTGAACGCTTTTACAAGTGGCGGTTTAACGAGGAGCAGAGGGCAAAATTTTAGCTCCCTAAAAGCTCTTGCAAGTACACAAGGGGGCAAAAGGGACACTGTTCTTAAGCGCGAGCCTAGATGGACGAGTGATTTTTTCAGGTGCTCAGCAGAGGGTAAGCCAGGTAAGTTGATTCTGGAACACAACCTGTCTCTTTCCCAAATGAATACTTTGTGAGTGGCAACCCTCAGCAGAAGTGCTAAAAATGCAAACTTAACACACACTTTTTTTTTTTTATTTTCTCTTACAGTAAATATGTTTTATAGTTTCTTCCAGCAAAACTGGATTATTTACCTGGTTTGGTTCTTTGCATACTGTTTTATAGACAATGTAACTTTTCATATGCAGTAGTATAGAGAGAGGAAAAAAGGGGAGCCATAAGGACGCCTTAGCAATGAAACATTTTAATTACTATTGGAAAATCACAATTGTGAGGAATGACTGAAAATCTGACATACGGTATACTGTATATGATTACACTATGAATGACGCCCTGTATGACAACACAGAGGGAATGAGCTTCGAGGGTTCACATCCACATGTCATCTATTTTTTATACCTAATTACCGAAAAATGAGAACGACTGAAAAGCGGGATCCAAGTGTTTTCTGTCATCTGACAGAAATTCTTGTGTATGTAATTATTAATGATATACACCATGGGCTGAATGTCAACACTTATTCCAGTAACTTCCCTTCATGTTGACATTAACAAAATGGCTGGAGAGGAACACTTGAGGAAGACAATTCCTCAAATCTGTCAGGATTACATATTTATGAAGTCCCCCGCTCAGCATCCAAGGAGGTCGCTATGGTGATACCAACTGATGTATATTCTAACAATGAACTTTGTGTGTCAAAGAATGCCTCAGAGCATTGTTGAAATGGTTAGTACAGATCCAACCACGGTGCTCTGTGCAGCTTTCAGATCAGCAAATACACAATTAAAAAGGCAGTCATGCTGAGGCCACTTTAATCAATGTACTGTTACAAAGAAATGTAATGAAAAGATGATGGAGTAATGCCTTCAGGAGGCTGCTATATTGTTAGGGCAGACCGTAACACTGTTGTGGCAAAGCAATATTTCATTAGCACATCTCTAGCCCTGCCCAAGCCAGCCTCAAAACAAAAAAGTGGTTAAAAGAATGAATATTTATACAACCTTTTATTGTAAACAACCCAAAATTCTGGCATATACTATTTAATGGTCGCTGTACTCTTGAGGAACGCCAATTATGCATTATATAAATGTAATACCGTCACCCAGGGAGTATTGTTTACCTTACGATTTTTCTTACTGAGGTAAGATTACAATTACTGTAAATTCTGCCTGGTTCCATCCTCTCATCTGTGTTACAGAGCATATTGTATAATTTGAAGCCTGGAGCTTTTTTCTCAAGAAAACTTTGCAACTAGGCTTAGATGTGATGTATTGCTATTTTAAAACTGCCACTTTGACCCATTTACACAAAACAGGAAACCATTTATAAGGTTCTTCCTTCCTGTATGAATGGGACTTTAGAATGTTGTGGGGTCTGGCCTTGCGTTTGGCCTCACAGAGGCATGTCCACACAGTTGAGCTCAGTATGCTTGAGGAAGTAGGCCTTGGCCTCGTCCATCAATCCGCCTGTCTTCCTTTGCCAAGCTGCAGGGAACTACCCATTATGGAGTCATTTTATTAATAGGGCCCCTTTCCTCTAAACCACACTCTTGCAGAGTGCCTCCTCATTCTGTCAGAATGGAGTATGCCTGCAAGCAACCTCCATGAAACTGCTGCACCAAGGCCCTCCCTCATTCTCCCATGTGAAAGCTCAGGCTGGGAAATATTGCGCTTTCAAGCTAAAATAGTATTTGGAGAGGTGAGCAATCCCTAAGCCCTAGAGCAAACAGTTTAACATTGAGGACTTATTTAAAATGATGTCTTTCCTCCTGGTAAGCCAATCAGATTTCTCTTTTAGTACACAGATATACATACACACACACACATACAGGAAACACATTTTACATCATCCGCCCCTTCTTCCCTCCTCCTTGCTAATATAAATATTGCTGTAAGCAGCATTGACTGGAGGACAGAAAAGGGTCAGAGGATACTATGAGATGTTTGGGGATACTGTGTGAAAACATGATGCCGAGGATAAGAGGGAGAGAGTTTGTTGGGCAAATGAGTTGAAGGTGTGACGAAGGATCACACTGGAATAGCCAATGTGGGGTTAACTCTTTATTAGACACACTGATCTTTTTAATATACACTAAGGTCATTCATTTCTAAGAAGTCCCAGGTGCCATTTATAATCTAGTTTGCGTTATTTCATGTTAATATTTAACAGCTTATTTAGAATTGAAATCTCTCTTTTTCTGTCCGTCTTTGGTGATGCTTTCTTGGTTTCCATGGCTCAAGTAGTAAAAGCACAAGGGTAATTTCTGCTGACTGACACATAAAGGTGCTGCCAATGTTTAAACCCTCTGCAAGATACATCTAATCATTTTGAGGCATAAAGAAGCAGACCCATTAAAATCAATCATGAACGGTTTCTAGATATAATCCAATATTTTTGTTTAATTGTTGCTACCTGTTTGCTCAGCGTATTGCTAACTCAGCATTCATAGACTTACTAACAGCGAATAACAGTGATTCACTAAATGTACTTTATTACATGGCTTTCCACAGGCTGATTTAAAGAGTCCTAATCACCCTGTCGGGGTTGTATTCGCTATAAAGATCGCCTCGCTCTACATTATCCCTTACATGTTATTTCACATTTACTATTAGTAATTATCAATACTAATGGTAATTACCAATTACTTACACTTGTACTATCATTAATTCATAATACTAGTACTACTGCCTATACTAATCAGGGCTTTTGCTTTTTAAAGGAGAATTCCGGTCAATTTCAACATGTAGCTCTGTTGTTTGGAAATTTGGAGTGCTGTCAGTAGCAAAAACAACGAAAACAATCGGTGCTGCCTACACCGTGATATCCCCCTGCTAGCGTTAGCACCCAACAGGCTTAAACAGGGCAAGTTTTAAACGTGTTTTAAGCCTCTAAACATGCTCGGAATGTCATTACAAGTTCCTACCCATGTGCAGTGGTTCCTTCCGAGGGAACACAACAAATCTGACTGCAGTAGATGTGACAGAAAGGCATAAAAGTTGTGTTAATCCAGCCAGCGCACATACCTCTGTTTATTTCCTGTTTTCCGGTCAAGTCAACCCTAGTCGATTGTCGAACTCATACAATCCAATATTCCAGTCAGATTTGTTGTGTTCCCTAGGAAGGAACCACTGCACATGGGTAGGCACTTATGACATTTTGAGCATGTTTAGAGGCTAAAAACACGTTTAAAACTTGCCCTGTTTAAGCCTGTTGGGTGCTAACGCTAGCAGGGGGATAACACGGTGTAGGCAGCACAGATTGTTTCAGTTTTTCTTGCTACTGACAGCACTCCACATTTCCAAACAACAGAGCTACATGTTGAAATCGACCGGAATTCTCCTTTAAGATAGGGCCTTAAATACATACTGATATTCAGTTTTATTCAGGCAATGTAAAAACTATTTTGGAGAAACTGATAGCTCCATCATACCCAGTAATTCTGAGGAGATGCCTGCTTACAATGCTGCATGTACCTAGGCAACGGGGAAAACCATGCAGCCTCAGCAAAACCTGGAACATTTCAGTCACAAAACGGCAGGAACGAACAAACATGTTCAGATTCAATCAGCTTACTAATGGAATTGGAAGTCTCTGCACGGCATAGTGAAATACACAGACATGCGATTGTGAAATACTGCTTTAACTGGAATTATTGCTCTTCAGAGTCAAAGAACAACTAGCTAGAAATTAAGTCTGAAAGAGAGCATGTCATTCTCTGTGATAGCAGTAGTGTCTTTGCTATTTTTCCCATGCGTGAATCTAAGAGATGGCCTTGAATTAGGAAGGTCGATTTAAGCTCTCTTTGGTGATGAGAATACTCAGGAATGCAAATGTAACTGCGGCACCTTTGCGACTGCCTGAACTTGAACTTAATGACACAGCTTGTAGTAATGCTTTTGAATAACCATTGACAAAATAAAATGTAAAGCACTCAATGACAGAATGCTCTAATGTTCATGGGTCCAATGAACATAAATCTCTCAGGAGACAAGGGTGTGTATTATGTACTTTGATATCAATAGGTGAACAAGGGGGATAAAATGAGCTGCTAGCTCGAGTTGAATAGCATTCGTTTCACTGACAATGGCCAGCGTCCCTAATACCTGCAGTGTTTCACTTAGATTAGGCTTAAGCTTTTTTTAAAGGCCATTTCAATAATTTGACATTTCTCCCCAGAATGGGAGAGAATGAGCACCGATAAAAACTTTTTTTTTTCTCCTCCTTTTCATGCAAAACACTTTCATCTGTCATTTCGTGATAGCCCCTCTCTCTTTGTCAGCATAAATACGGAAGCCCCTATTTGAATATGGTTACACATCCCTCTATTTATTAAAGCTTGGATTAACATGACAGGAAGTTTTGTCTGGGGGCTCTTTAAGATGGCTCAGAGAGGCAATCTGGTGACAGTAATAGGATCCAGCTAATATACTTGACTGATGCTCCTTTCCCAGTGTTATAAAGCAGAACAATGGGAGTGGGGTTCTGGGAGTGAATACATTGTGTTTTGTAAGAGTGTGTGTGCATGCGTGTGTGTCTGGGCGGACGAGGGTGCGCTAATCAGCCAGAATACCATCACTTAGCAAATATAAGGGCTGAAGAAATACAAATACTAAAGGTCACAGAGCAATTCCATCAGGACAACTATGCTACAATTAACTGAATAGACAAAGGCTTTGACATTAGTGAGAGCTATAATAATGTTTTACTCCAGTGTCGGTGACTTTGTAGAGGTTTGTTAAAGGTTGGCTTTAGAAAAAAATAAACACAAATAATTTTTCAATACATCTCTTCTTCTACCTCCTTGAGTTGTTACTTGTTTTGCTCTGATGTAAGGTGTTCAGAGATTACTGGTACCACCAAGTAAGGGCATTTGTTGATGCATTTTGGACATTTAAGTGTAGACATTTCTACTGGTGTCTTTGTTTGCGTGACTAAGGATATGATTGTAAAACCTACAAGAAATCTATAAGAAAACTATATATTACGTTATAAAAACTAATGATGGGTACTGAACCATGAGCTTAGTGTATCAGTACACTCGTACTGTATGGTGCTAATAGTGCATCTCCGCTTTTCTTTTTATTGTCTGTTATTGCCATTTATGATATTTCCTTGGCAGTCTCACAATAGACTTCAATATGACTCATGTTTTATTGCAGACTTTTTTTTCTGAGGATAGAGCTAATGCTGTCAATATCAGTATGCTGAGAGGGACTTGCTTATAGACATATCCATATGTCAGAGTTGCTATGGATGGTGTGTGTGTGTGTGTGTGTGTGTGTGTGTGTGTGTGTGTGTGTGTGTGTGTGTGTGTGTGTGTAAAATGGGCTAGCAGATCAAACACACATCTGTTGGTGACATAGAGAGGAATCTGTGCTTCTCCCCCAAACCTCTCAATACTAATTAGCAATCCACTGATAGTGGCCAAATGCCAACTGTCATTAGCACCCAACACAACGTAAGTACACAGATGTAAATGTGCACACACTCAAACACAGATGCGGTCACCCAGACCCTGACCACCACAGGCCATCTGTGGATAAGATACATAAACACAATGTTCTCTAGTTCAACTCACTAAGTGAGGTAAAAATCAACATGAAAAAAACCCCACATTAATCATACCATATATAATTGCTAATCTACTGTATTATATAGTAAGCGATGCCTGTTAAACAGACTGCTGGCACTTACACTGTATGCTTAAAGACATGAATGACAACCTCAATTCTCGAGTAGCTGTGGACCTTTAACTTCTCCATTGATAGTGCCATTTGTGTGCTTTCAAGCAGTGTGCTCGGTAAAAGCATCTGACAGCTATCTTTGATTTTATTTAGCAAGGATTTCAGCTATGCCTGTATCTGAAAGGATATCCCACCCACTCTCTGTCTCTTGCGTGGTTGTATCTCTCACTCTCCGCCTTCGTGACAGGGTCGGATAGAGAGAGTAAAGTGGTAAGAGGTATGACACTGTGAGCAGATGAGGATCTCCCCGTATGGAGGCCCCCAGCATGACACCCATCACAGCTACAAAGACACACGCCAGTTGGTCCAAAAAATGCCACCCACAGTGGCTCCAGCAGGGAGTCCAGAAGCCACTGGACCACCAGGAAAGGATTGATATTTCAGTCCTACTATTGGTAATCGAACTGAGCATCCATTAACGTCTAATTAAAAGGTCAAAACCAAACATTCAAGGATTATATAGAGCACATACCATACTGACAATCACATCTGCTTTGTAAATGTCTATGGCGTGGTAGTTTTTCTGCCTGTTGTACTATGTTTAATATATTAGGTATCTGTGCCTACAAATGACAACAGCTAAGGGGGAATGCATCAACATGAATTTCTATCCTGAAAACCAGAGTGGAGCTTCGTCTTGTCTCGTCTCTCCTCCTCTCTCTCCCTGTGCAGCCTGCCTGCCTGCCTGCCGCCATCTCACGACAGCATCTCTCCATCTCTCACAGCCCTCTGATCTCTGTGTCAACAGGCGACACCAGCAGCTCACACTAACTCAGCATGCATCAGCCCATCTGCAAAGCAAACTGTCTACAAATGCATTTAGCATAGACTTTGGGTAAGATTAATGGCACGGCTAGCGAATACTGTAAGTGCTGATGTCTTTATACCTGACAAGGTACCACTTGAAAGGTGCCACCCCTAGCAATAAAGACAGCCAGTGAACCCTTCGGCAGATATTCTCCATGAGGCTGGGAATTTATGAGCAGCAGGTAGGAGATCAAAGCTGCTGTTGACAGACTCTGCAAACACACCGATTTATTCAACTCATCAAGAATTGTCGCAATGTTTTCTCAGCGGCCTCCTATCTCGGTGTGTACCTATACTGATGGAGGTTTATTAGTTGTCAGTGGGCCAGGTGGGAGGCTGCGTGGTTGTCCAGCTCCGGTCCAAACTCATACAGAGGTTGTGATGACAGGATCCGAAGCACTCTGTGGTTACTCTGTGGAATTCAAATGCCAATCCCCCTGCCCAGCGCCATCTCCTCTCTCTCTCTCTCTCTCTCTCTCTCTCTCTCTCTCTCTCTCTCGTTTGTCATCTCCCCCTCTCTCTCCCCTCCCCTCCCCTCTCCCCCAGTGTTTGTCAGGGTTGGTGATTAGCTGTCACCCTCTGCAGAAGCAGATAACACCCCATACAGCCTGTTTCTCCTGTGGGAGCAAGCACACACATAAAACAGGAAAACACACAAACAAATACACAAGTGTATGCATATGCATACAAACTAAAGACACCTAAAACTCTGTCCAATGCAAAATTGTAGAAATCTATTTTAGCATGTATTTACCTGGACTTGACTCATACTCGTCCATAAAAGCTCTGTGGGTTCTGTGTTGGGTGTCATTTAGATTCCAATTCCTTTATTTTCAGCAGAGCAATAAACAGTTATTTGTCACAACTTGTGATGTGATTGTCCTGAATGTTTCCCTGGTGAAAAGACAAAATATAAACATTCTCTATCTTACCACGCACAAGTTGAATGTTCTCTCATCCACCGTTGTTTTTTTACTTAAGTTGGATGCACTAGCATTAGCTGATTTAGAGGCAATATGACTTAGCAATCTTTGACCACGCTGCATTTCAACTGACTTCTTAACTTGCAGGAAATCATTTGTTTGCATCCACGTCTGAGAAACTGTAGGTGCAGACCATTTTGGACTATAACCGCCCCTTTAGTCAGTACTGAGCACTTGCTCAAAGAAACACCGTGCCAGGGAGCAAAGCCTCAAATAAATGCCCCTCAGTCTATACCCACTTCATTATTGCGTGCTCTTTTCATTGCACTCTGATCTACTTGTGTCAGAGTGTACTTTGACTAAAAGCTAAAAGCCAAGTGGCTCATTAGCAGCTCTCATGAATCCTTTCAATTCCAGCTACCTGTGTGACTACTTTCACACCTTCAATTCTGGTGATACAAACAAAGATATGGGGTTTTCTAAAAGTTGCATTGTGGCAGTGAATAGGTATATCAGGATGTTCTCAACCTTCATATTGTAACACACAGATCAAGCTTCCAGCCTAAATGACCACTTGTGTGCACCTTTTCTTGTGCACCTAAAACAAGAACAAAAAGCAAACTTCTCCCATCTGATGCAAATACAACCTAAAACATCAAACGCAATATTAAGAAACAAACACAAAGCAAAGACCTGCATGTTTGAAATGAACTAAACACTCAAAAGCATGCATAACAAAGTCCTTCCATGAATGCTTGGAGTGCACTTTTTACGAACACAAACACGCTCCCTCCTCATTCATCTCGTTCCCACACTTACACACAACTTCTATCACACATAGGTCACTTGCCTTTTTGAGGAATCATCAAAAGAGACAGCATAACCAGGACACACAAGAGGTGCCAAAATAAAAATAAAAAATGTGCTGAGTCTGACGGACCCTTATGCATCTAGTATTTACAAACGGGCAGAGCTTGGATGACTAAGGGTTGCTATTTTTGAACCAAATGTGCAGAGCCAGAAAGTATTCCTTCAGTGTTACTCCAGGTACCATCTTGCTGACAGATGCTGCATTAGTTGGACAGGGTGTGCAAGGATAATGATTACTTTTTTTGTTTATACCTTAATGGTAATAAGTGGATGCATCAAAGTATAATATCTGTTTCCCATGGTATAATTATTGTTACACATGTGTATAGTGACATTCAAAGAAACATAACTTAAAATAGTTGTTCCTGCCAGTTAATTGTCTACGAGTGGAAGAGTACATTCATAACATTCATGACTTGAAACAAATTAGTCTGTACACCGTGTCATCCAATCTCTTCTAACGACAAAGGTTCCAAATGGCCTCACTCGATTATAGAACACGGCCACAGCCTTTTCCTGCATCACAACACGCGGGATTCATCTAAGAAACAAAACAGCAAACTCTAATTTAAAGCTACTCTAACATAATTGGCTGATGCAGACATACACAACTCCTTAGAAATTGAATACACACAATAGTAATATACCTGACCTTTGTTTTAAATGCAATGAGGCATTTATGCAATGTGTCTGGGAGTGTGACAAAATTAAAACGTTCTGGAGGGAGGTGACCAATCAAGCTATGTTTATCTTGTCTGTAAACATTCCAGTTGACCCTAAGATGATTTTGCTGCACCTGTATCCAACAAATCTGAATCTGAAAATTATAATTGCAATGAAAAATGTATAAAAGCATTGTTAAAAAAAAAAAAAAAAAGATAACGTTATCTTCTGCCTTCTGCTTAGAAGTGGTGAATTTACAGCGCACGCAATACTAAGTAAAGGATAAGGTAGAGCGAGGCGGTTGTTATAGCGAATACAACCCCAACGGGGTGATGCAGGACCCCGGGTCTTGAATCATCCTGATTCAAGACCCCGCTTATTACATGGCTACTTACTAAATAAATCACAAAATATTGATTTAAAAAGGAGTTTATTGATTTAAATACGATTGTATTGCTTCCGCTAAAGAAAATAGTCTGTTCTGTCTCTACGGTTGGAATCCTGCGTCCATAGCCACGTAAACTCCGTAGCTGTTTAATGCAACCCTCTGTCTGTCACTCAACACCACAGTATCTCCCCCTCCTGCAGTGAATACATTTCTGGCAAAAGCCACCGGTCCGGGCACGCATTTTATCCCCCTTACAGGCTGTGGTAGTAGCCGTATATTTTTACCCAGCTGCTGTTTTAATCACTGCAGGAATTGATACAACATTAGCTGAAGCGTTGAGCTAGCGGGCTATCGGCTAGCTCTAATTCACATTAAACTGAACATTTCTGTTGACGGTGAAGGGAGACACGGTGAATGACTTCTTTGGGAATATTCGTGTTGACGTTTATGTCCTCATTCATCTTGTTTCCTTCTTGCACACCCGCTGCAGTTGACACACTTGTAACGTTAAACATGTTGCAATGTAAGCTAATGAATTAGTTGTTGTCCCTACAGCTGAAGTTACTGCGTAAGAAACTAACAGACCGCAGAATGCCTTAGAATTTATCTATCTCAATCTAGTGTTGGTAAAAAATGCCGTTATAGTAGTGTAAGCTATTTTATTCGGTTGCCTCTTAGCCAAATGCTGATATTATTTTTATAATAGCCTTATTTAAAGTAGAGATACCATTTTGTCTTTTTTACACTGATGTCTTGGAATAAAAGGTATTTAAAAAGGAAATTCAGAGTAAGACAGACCTAAAAAATGAATACCATAGGTCCAATTTTCCACCATGCTGCTAGTAAGGACAAAGAAGACATGATTTTTTCGATAAACCTGTAAGCAAGAAACAACACCAAAAGCAGCCAATGTCGAAAAAGAATCTGCTCAGATCTGCATTGACTTTCTAAGGACTGAAATGGGCCTGAGGCGTCTCAAGGGTTTGATATAATTTCAAACAAGCTACGGAGCTTCAAGCTGATGCAGCACAACTTTCAGCCAGATCCATTCAAAACCATTTGACACCCCTACTGAACACAGTAGTATACCTTTCACTATTTAATAGGGTACACACTCTGATTTAACACCAAATCAAGAGTGACCCTAGCACATAGTGTAATTTAACATTATTTTGTGTGAAGAAGAGGTTGGGCAGGTAGTGCCCATTGTTGATAATGTCCAGTTTACAGTACAGCTTTCCAATCCCATTCAACGAACAATACCGCAGGTTTAACTTCAAACGAATATAGCAGGATAGGATCACCTTGCCCTCTTCTCGTCGTATCATCTCTGCTGTCACAATACAAAAGGATTGAAATGTAGCAGATAAATATACGCCGTGGCTTTATCTGCTGCCCCTAAGCAGCTTTACTCAAAGGAAAGCTCAAACAATGTTGGCTAATCATCGCATTTTAAGAGTCAATGTGTCATCTTGAAACTGCCAAGAACAAGAGGTGATTTCTTAGGAGATGACAACCCTGTTATGGGAGCACAATAGAAATGTAGGGTAACCGAGGAGCAAAGGGCTATAGCAGCGATGAGACAGAGAGGAGACACAGAGAGAAAGAGAGCACACATAGAGCACAATAAAGACAGCAAGACAAACACAGACAAAGAAAGACGTATGAGATTGTGCCCCTGCCTCTGTGTACATATGGTGAAACGTGCTGGAGCAGAGAAAGACCAACACTTTGAGATAAGCCCCTGTGCTCAGGCTTCCTTTTAAGGGTGATTTGGCAGCTCAGCCTCATGTCTGTTGGCAGGCAGCAACATATGCCCCCAATCATCTGCTGATCGTTGAATACTGCATGGCCATTTTTTTTTTTTTTAATTCCACTCAAGAACTCTTGGGTGATTTGCTGAGGTACTTGGAACACATTCGACAGGAACAAACAACTTTAACAAAAATAGCCACTGACATATAGCTGGCTGGTTTTACAGGTAGGTATTGAGCTTTATTGAGGCACAGCTAATCAAACACATTTAACAATTCCGTACCTACCTCATTAAAACTGTATTATATGCCTCAAAGAGACACCTGTGATTGTTGCATTCCTGTCCTTGGGGTCAGGCACTGCTTTTTCTCGCGTATACAGGAAGTGAGGATTTACTGTCCCATATTAGGTAACTACGTCAATGAAATTACTTTACCGTCAGCAGGCTATATTTATAGTAGATGCACTGTATGGGAGAAGCAGCTCCACAGGAGTGTCTCCACCCAATCTGCCAGAACAAAACAACGTGTATTTTCAGTGCCAGCTCTTTTTTTGTGCGAGATAGCTTTTTCATGTTCTTCTTTCTAAATGTAAGGTGGCCCCCTAACTGTTAGGTTCTACTTAAGCCTCATGATAAACCAGCAGAAATGATGTTTTAATAGATGACTATACAAGTGTGCAACACAAATGCCTATGAACATGAAAATGAAAATGAGGTGATGCTTTATGTCCAAAGTTCGATCACATGCCAGCCGAGGGCACCTGCCATCAACGCTCCACCTAAACAATATGTAAGTACAGACTCTAGGGATAGGAATGAAGTGTGACTGTGACCAGACAGAAAAATAATCTACGTAATCCAGATCGAAACCCTAAAGGCTTTTATAGATCGACGGCATAGATTTTCTCTCCGTTTCAATTTCTACCTGGCTTAGGTTTAATTCAACTCAATTAAATTAGCTCGTGAGCCCAGGAGTTCGCAGAGAAAGCAATCATTCATCTTTGTGGTGAAACACTTCATCTGAGCAAAAAAAAAAAAAAAAATAAATAAATAAAATGGCCCCTGCTCTTACTCCATAGACACCATTAGGCCACTCAATATACTTTCAGCCATTCCAGCTCTGTTTTAATTACTGTAGATGACATCTAACAAACAGCTCTTTATGGACGTCCTAGCCTAACTATTACTTTAATAAATCTGGTCATTTTGTCGCAGGTGGCTGCTGGTGCCTGTTGTGTGTCATAAGTATTCCATGTTTCCCTTTCCAACCTTACATTAAATGGTTAGGTAGGTTTTACATTTAAGAAGAAAATAAGTTGAAATCCTTATCTTTTAACATGCAATGTGAAAGTGTGTGTGTGTGTGTGTGTGTGTGTGTGTGTGTGTGTGTGTGTGTGTGTGTGTGTGTGTGTTTCTGTGCGTGTGTTGGGGGGAGGAGGGTATCCCTGATACAGAAACACACCTTGAGGTAAATATGTTATCTACACTGCACACCACAGCTTTAATGTGAGACAATCAACACAAAAATCAACACAACCAAAACAGCTATAAGGGATTGTCCTTGAGTGACTGGCTGTGCCACAGAAACCTCTCCCTCCCTCACCATGACTATTTCAGGCAGCTGCTTACACGGACACCCATTCAACAGATACATATTTCATGAGCTATGGTAAACACACTGCTCTCACCAATGCCAATCTAGCATTGAATAATACATTCATAGTGGGTCGGCTAATGAATTGAGAGCTTGCCCGAGAGAAAAGAAGAAAGCAAATAACCAATACTCAAAGTAGAAATAGAATTAATGAGCGGTTGTGAATACTCAAACACTTGGTTGTGAATGCTGCTCAAAAAGCGGGACCATTTCTGTCCTCTATCTAACCTTTGTCTCTGGTCAAAGTTCTACATTAATGAATGCAGGAGAGGTTTCATAGTCTTCTCTATGATTGTGGATTTTTACAGATGTGTAAATGATGCTACGTGAGAAGCTGTGAGTGAAGCTTTGATCTGCTATTCCACAAGCCAGGTTCTACAACAAAAGGCGAGGAAATCCTGAGCTCAGACAAGCCTTGTGTAATCTAGTAGAACCCTCTCTCTATGTCTGATCCTCCTCCGCTCTGCTGGCCGTCTCGGCAATCACTCTAGCTGCCCGCACTTAGATGTGCCCCATTGGCAAGAACATAGACCACAACTGGAACCTCCTCTTCCTGAACCTAAGTACACACTGTATTTTACAAAAGCCCATTTAACTGTAAATGTAGCGTATAGAACTAAGATAATTGTGAAAATGTCTGTTTACCCAACAACATTTCCAACCACTCACTCTAGGAAAATATATTAATCCATTGTCATGTTATGGATTATTTAATGTTTTAAAACTTAATTTGCACTCACTGGAAATGTTGCAAAAAAAAACCCCACTTACTTGTATTCAAAGAAAAACATCCATTTATTCCTAAACTCTATTAAATACACCATTATGTTAATACACTGTCAACACAACAAAAAAGAAACAATCAATATGGTAAATGTTGTGTTTATGGTATAATTAAATTATTATTCTGACTGAACTGGATATGTACCTGTAGGCTGTTTAATCCAACAAACTACACATGGATTAAATTAACTGGATCCCAGAGTAGAACTACTAGTTTAGCAATTAGTTCTAGCAATTTACAGTCAAAGAAGTACCAAAATAATACACAAGACTGCTTCAAATCCCAAATTAGATCGATCTATATATATATATATTTTATTTTAAATGGGGAATCAGCACCTAACGAGGTTTACTTGGCACTTTTTCTCAGTGATGCCGTTGCTTGCGACAACTTGCAACATTGAGAGAATATGTATTCTTCATAGTTGTCTCATTTTCTTCCCTTTCTGGTCTTTATTTTTTAATATATATATACATATATACATATACACACACCTTTATTCAAGGGTAAAAGCAGACAGGAAATGTGGAGCAATGAGGACAGCATGAAATAAAGGCTTGGAGTCAAACCGGGGACATTGCAGTCGTGTGTTATGCGTTGTCGACTACTAGGGCACTGTGATGCCCCAATAACTATAAATGCAACAAAGGCAGCTTCAAATTGCCTAATACAAAACACTCTACTTAATAAGGGGAATGCCCTACATTATGTGTAATAATATGCAATTAATACTAAGAAAATGACATCATACTGTCTGATATAACATCCTAGTCATATATTTTATGTTGGAAAGTTTACCCAGTTAGCGCTTCACTACATTTATCTATCTGAAAACATTGCATGCTTTCAAAGAAGCATGAGCAGCAGAGCTTTTGCTACAAATGCATCTAACCTAACCACTCTACCAGATCTTCCAAGAGAAAAAGGGCAGAGAGAAGTATTTCAGGGACTGAACATTTTCATAGGTCTACACCCAGCCTTGTCAAGACATCTGCAACCCTATTGAGAGGGGCATACAGCAGAGGTAAGAAGTGGAGGTTGCATGTCCATCAGCTGCACAAACACCTTCATTAGGGTGGGAGGAAATGAAAACCTACAGGTGTACAGTGGGGTGTCTCGGGGCAGTTTAGACAAAAGAACAGGAGCTCTGGTCAGCGAGCAGACCGATGGCGTGGCAAGTCTCTGTAGGTGTCTGACGAAATTAATTAGGAGAGTGAAAGGGAAATGTCTGTCAGACCACAGATCACGCTGTGAAAAATACCTTCCCCTACTGTGATCTATTGATTGCCATTAAATGTTCCAGCTGCCACTCCATAAAATATTAATATTTAAAATCAGTCAGCTATAAAGTGAATTTCTTATTTTTATCAACTAAATAACAGCTTACTGAAAGGACATCATTAATCACAAAAGGCAAATGCATTTACAGTAGGAAAGGAAACATCCTGTTTCAGGTTGTAGTTGCACTCATACTCTTTCCATGTCTCTCTTGAGCCTGCTTCATTTTAACTCACACTGCACCAGAATGTGACAGCTAATTCTATCACTCCAGTTTGAGAGGACAGACACTCATCCCGATGGGCTTGAGGGAGGAAAGGAGGAGTGGACTTCAGCAATCATTCACTGGTCACTAAGCATATAGTAGTATTAAGACAGCTTTAGCATAATGCCACAGCTTAATGCGTGTTGGCTAATTTGCCAACAGGCTTGATCTCTCTGCATGTTCTGGTTGGGCGCATGGCCTGATGGGATGGCACACCATTAGCCCAGTCAGACTGCAGGGCCCTGCTGCTAACATTTTACAATGTGTAGTGAAGCATAACAAAGGAAAGGAGGGCTTCATCTTCCCATATTTGTGTGCTTTCCCAGCATGTTATGGTCAATGTGATGATAACACAGATACAAAGCAATGCATATTACTAAAGAAAAATTGCCTTGCAATTAGAGCTATGGGGTATTAGTATTTTCACAACACATCTATTATATATTCACATTCTCTATGAGGGTTGGTAATCACTTGTCTAAAACAGTTTAATTACAGCTTGGCAATGACTACTTAACGTGATTAGATGTTATACCTTATTGTTGCGTGTGGCATATTACATCAATTATATTACGAGTTATTATTTTCATGAGGGTGCTGTGCTTGCATGTGATACAGGATGCAGTGAGGGCTGAGTGACAGGGACTTCTTAAAGACTTAATTTTACAAATAAAGTAATCAATATAAGCTACTGCACAACACGTCTCACCACACAGTGAGCTGTAAGGTCTTTTGCATAATTGCAATAAAAAAGTGTATTGGCCTGACTGATTGAATTCAGACTTGGTAATTGCAGCATAAACAATGTAGTTGACTGTCACAGCTCCTGTGCCACTACGCTGTCAACAATCCAGATATTTTTCTAGTGTCTACTAGCATATCATGCAGATCCACAGCCTGCCGTGTAATTAGTATAATTACATGGTGCGCATGTGTTACCTGTGGGGTAACACATACACACATACACTCTCACACACATGTGGAACACAACACATATTTTTCCATCACTATGACCTGTCACTCAAAATCAGCCTTGATGGAAAAGATGCCCGGCTTCTCCATGCCTATCAGTCTCCACCGTCCATGGAAAATTCCCCACTCTTCCTCCTCCAAAATTAAATAAAAAAGTACTAAACAGACACCAACATTAAACCTGCATCATTTCTTACAGCCACCTAAATCCCTGTTGATGCTGCTGTCCATCAATACAACCACCCATACTCTCAGCCCAACTCCTCTCAGCCCAACTCCCACCTTTTGATCGACATTAACTCTGCAGCTGCCCGCCGCTCCGTTCTCAATCTTTCTTTCTCCCCCCAGTTACCCTTCCTCTCTACCAGGAGACCCTCCGTATGATTCCAGGCAAAGTCAATGTCTATCTTTTGTCTTCCTTGTGCTACAAATATCCAGTACACTGTCCCATTCCTTACTAAGGCATATCAGAGTTGTAAATAGAGTGGAGCTTAAATGACAACAGCCTTGCTTTTCTGGGGATTTAGGGAGGAAAAAAAGGAGCTGATTTGTGCGAAAGACTGCTGGCGAAGATAAAATGTTAGGCTTTGGATCTAAATTCCACATGAATGCCTTTCCCTTTAGTGTGCATTATGATGGCAATGGACCATATCATAGTATTTGTTTTGCTTTAGAGCTGTCCCCTGTGATTTATGTTCCCTGAGTGCAAATTTTTCATGTCACTATACAAGCAATGTTTCTGTCATGGAGAACGTAGGGGGTATTCTGGGGCTGAATATGAGAGATTTGTGTACACGTGTGCCTGTGTGTGTATGTGTGAGTTTGTGGTGAGGCACTTGTGGCAGTGCCAGTGTGTGACCGCAGGCCCCCTGGCTAGGGAGCAGCGCCTGGAAAGGTTACCCAGCAGAGTGGCTTTTGTATGGTAATGTGACCTCCAGCTCCCTAAGGAGTCCCAACACCTGCCTGGCACCCCCACCAACCTCACATCTCCAACATGTTAACTGTTTTCCCTGATAGGAACATAACTGCCGTTCTGCTATTGCTTTGTGATGTTATTATTTATCGGATATTTACATTACGGCAATGGTATTGTTTGCTAAATTTCTTTCTCTTGATTGGAAGAGCCATATGATATGTACAGTAACTAGCCCTGCAATCTTACAGGGAATGATTTGAATACAATGTCAATGCCAGTGCAGATGCAGGAGGTTTATTATTATGTCAATGGCTTAATTTACTGTAACACCAACCATACCATCAATATTAACAGAATAGTTAGCATGAACTTGATGCTATAGGTTTGGACACAATAGCCGAGAAAAACTATGTAGCAATATGCATGCAGACAGGCAGACACCCCCCTAAACCTACAGACAACTGGCTGAGCATAGAGAGAGGGGCTCCAAAGCAATTATAGCAAATGAAATGAATGCCCTCAAGTTAAATAGTGTTAATAGTGTTCAGGGAGACAAATTTGAGATGCAACTCACAGTGTGATTGCAAGATCTACTTAGATTGCTGAGTAGCAAACAGTAGCTTTAATTATATTCAAACCCTTTTAACAGAGAATCAATTCATAGCATGCTGTGACAGGTTCTCTTTGGAAATGGACTGAAAAGCAGTGCACATCAAACTCATTTTTGGTGACACCAAAGTTAGCTTGTCTTATCTCATAGTGACTAAACTCAAGAGATGAATAAGTGATATCTGAGAATGGTTTTGTCCTGTATATAATGGAAAACAATGAAACAACTGGCAACCAGTGACACCTTCAGAGTTATGCTCTGTGATTCAAGATGACAGTGATGAAAATGAAGAATAACATACGCTGTCAGGCATGAGATGATGAAAACAAAATCATCCAAAAGAAGAAACCATGCACACAGGTTCCACTGCTTGTACAAGGTATCTGTATACTTTGTTTATTATTATGTATTCACTGAAAACATCAAATGTCATATTAGGGCTCGTTGCTCACCACACAGTATTTTAAACTAAAAACAGCATTAAGAATACTGACTTCATGCTCCACACCCAGACACCCACTGTGGTTCATGTCCTCTCTCTAAGACCAGTAGATCCTAACAAAAATCCACTCAATCCCTCCATTCAAGGTCTCAGAGCTGCTACCCCCAGGCTGGTGCCTACACTTTGTGTAAGTTGTCCAACCACCGACCGCTATGCCCGAGGCAGCCTACCTACTGGACTAATTTCTCTATCTTCTCCCTGCTGAGCAGCATCACCAACCCTAGCCTCTCATTGCACTCACTTTGGACTTATATATATATATATTCAATTGCCTTGCACTGGTTATGGTTTCCCCCACATTACATGCATACTTAGGCATTGTCATGAAATATGACTTGAAGCCACATCCATATGTGTCATGTAAAAACCAATTCCCCTACAACACTTTTGTCTATTTATTTATCCATTAAAAAAACTTAATTACGAATGAATGTCACATTGAATAATTCATGTGCACCCCGGTGCCGTGAATAAATAGCTAGTACACCTTTGCTTCCTCCCCTTCAGTGTTCCTTCAACCCTTTTAGTAGCACCATGCACTACTGTTGGTTATTGGTCTTTCTCCCTCTGGAGGGTTCTTGCGCATTTAGTCCTTATTAAAATCCCTATGGCATATAAACACACACACAGTGACGCGCGTGCACACACACACACACACACACACACACACACACACAGGCCAAGGACCGTCTGCTGGTACAAACCATTTATTAAAGCTCCTGTGAAGGTCCTGGCAGTCAGCCAGAGGGAGACATGACTTTGGATCCCATTCATGTCCACATCAGCAGAGTAAAATGTTTCTAGGTGTTGATCCATGACAGCCATTATTGCTGCAATCCAGTTTTATCACTGTCAAATTCTAAAGTCCTTTTTCTGCACTTTAACAGATTGTCAATACAGTTCAACAAATCCAAACAGCTACTGAGGGAGTTTATTTGCTTTTGAAGACATGTTTTGAATAGGGAGAGGAGAAACTGAACCATTGTCATCTTGTCTCCACAGGGCCACAGCCTCCCTAAAATTGTATAAAATAATGGAAAAATGTAACCTTTAAATAGACCTTATCCAAAACACACACAAAAACATTACATAATGATGTTTGAATCCACAATGTTTGGACAAATATTGAAAGAAAAAACGTTTGGAGAGATAGTCTAGCTAGCTGTCTGGATTTAACCTGCAGAGATCTGAGGAGCAGTTAACCATAGTCCGCATAAATCGAGCGGAGTTTAAAACTCCAACACAAAGAATGAGGAAGGAAACGGACATCGGCCAAAAAGACATGCATCCGGCGGAATTTCCTGCGGCACCAGAGCAATCCCGGAAGTGGAACGTTGTGGGTATAGACTAGGCCAAGGTTAAGAAGGGAATCTAATGGTCAAGGTATCTATGGTCAAAGCTAATTCATGGCTGGGGCCCTGAAGAACTTGCCTTAACTCAAAGCTTAGAAGAGTTTAAATGTGGATTTAACCAAGAGAAAGACAAAGAGAAAGTGAGACAGATTATGTAATGCTGTAGTGTTGAGAGGCAAGAGATTCCTGCAGCGAATTACTGCTGGGCAATAATTTGTATACATTTTACCATTTATCAACTTCCAGTGGAATTGTATTATGTTCATATGATCATACAATATTATACATTTTCCAATCAAATTGTGTTGTAAAACTAACAAAATAGTTGTTGATACCAGTCTGTCTAATGCAAAGCAAAACAATGGAACACAGCTTAATGCAGTGAACATTTTTAATGTTATATGTGACTTTGAAATCATTTGCTATGTTAATAAATACATCTATATAGGAAAACAATCTTTGATTTAAACCATACCAGCCTTTATATATTATGCTTGTCAAATTCTTCACATATGTAAGGTACTGATCTCCTTAGATCAATGGCTGTGTTGTGAAGAAACCTTACAATCTTTGTAATTAATCTGCATCACTCAAACAAAAATATATTGGACTAAATGCCAGCTCAGGTGTTCAAACCAGTATAAAAACTGATCTGGCTTGCCTAATCTTTTACACACAAAACACCAGTGTTTCAGATATTACTTTGTGCATCTGCCATCGACGCACCCACCCACCCACCCACACAGCAAACATTTACACCAAAATAAGAAAAGAACTGCCACAAATAGCTAAACAGTACTTAGAACCAGTCCCATCAAACTAACCATATCCAGTTCCAGTTCCAAGTGCAAAGTGGTCTGAAGTCTGCTGTGTCATCACCATACATTATTACCATGGGTGACATCAGGTAATACCATCAATTCATTCTTCATTCACTGACAGGCAAATATCTTATTTAATTCAAAATTGCAGAGAGGGAGTGATTGTGCAGCCCAGGGGTGCAATAATCATTAAGGGGCATGAAACTATACAATCCTAATTTACAACTTCTTCATCACCTCCATTCTGTGTAGAGGGAATGATCTACAACAAGGTGGTCTGTTTCAGCGGTCAAATGAGGTCTAATGCATTTGGTAGAGGCTGATAACAGTGCTTCACTTTCACAGCGCACACTCGGAGGGAATTACAGGGCTGCAGAGAGGCGAATGTCTGAGTGCTTTAGTTAAAACCAGGGGTAAATGCTATCTCGTGCTTACATTCTCCCTGATCCATGCACACTGAGGCTGCCTGATCGTTTCAGAGCTCGGTCCATTTACATTTTCACTTGACACGGTCACTCATACTGTATATTCTGCTTTACAGAAATCGATTGCACAGCCAAAGGCCTCTCCTTTTCTACAGAGCACTGGTCTCTAGCCAAGCCTTACCTGGATTGAGAGATATAAGGATGAAAGGATTGGGTGCACCGAGACCATTGCCGTGGGGGAGAGATTTTAGCGCAGGGTTGAACATGTTCGCGTAATGCTTTACAGGGGATGGGTATGGAACCTCTCTGGGGAGGAGCAAGGAAGCAAATATTGTGCAAGTATCTATTAGCTTTTTGGTAACTGCCGCCCGCCATCTGAGAGGCTGCATGAGCCCTCAATGGCTTATCTATCAGTCGAACATAGGGGGCCTGCCAAAAATCTCTCTCTCTCTCTCTCTCCCCCCCCCCAGCTGAGACATCTCTGATTTCTCCTCATTAGGAGTGCTGTTCCTTTAACATGGCTAACCAGCAAGTCCAACATTAGACCCACAAAGGGCCCCCTGACCAGTTGCCCTGTCACTTCCTTGCCCACTAACTACTTCCACACTGGAGGGGAGAAACTGAACCAGCGCTTCCCAGCGTCAGTGTGGCACAGCCTCAGCCAGCCGCTGTTCATCACCCTCACAGTGAAGGCTAAATATGAACACACATATGAATATATGAATAACTGAACAAGTGGTTATTGTTATTCACCTGCACGCACTCTGCCGAGCCTGCAAAGTCTTTAGTTTGGAGCCTGTACTTCTGCTGAGCATGGGCTTTCTGACAGAATGTCTGAAGTGGGGCAGAGGGGAGTGGGAGCACAGGTGTTCCTGGGTGGCTCTTTTACAGAGAAAGAATGACCTGTGTCTGCAAATGCCCTCTCTGTCTGTCTTCGGAGCTTCCTGCTATGCCCCCGTGCCCTCTTTATTCAGTGGCTACCATGCTGGCATTAAGACCTGCCATTTGCCCAGATGGTGGACAGCAGGGGCCCCCCCACACTTCCTATGTCAGTGAAGTGCTGCCCCCCTGAGTGTGTCTGAGATGCAGCTTCGGCCCATATGCCCAACTGAAAAAAAACCGTCTAGAGCAGAGAGATAGACCTCTGTACTGCCCAAGACAACAAAGGTAGGCAGACATATAAAAACATCTGACCGTCTTATTGTTGCCTTGTCTTTGTTATTTTATCTCAAAACAATGTCATTTCAACAGCCTCCACAACAGTAACAACTGCCTTGAAGGATCCACAAGCTACTTCAGCATAATTCTTGAGGATATACACCCGTCCAAACACCTTTAACTGGTCTAAAGCTGGCATGGTGATACTGGCATGAAGGGATCATAAACACACCAACATGTTCATGATTTGGCCTCTAACACCTTTTTGTTTTGGAAAGGAGTATCATGTATTAGTAAGTCTGCATATGGCAATAGGTGCACTTTTATTCAAATGACATGCTTAAGATAGAAACTGACTGCACTTGAGTTCCATCACATCTTTTGGTCTGGTTATGTTGCCGATTTTGTATTGTATACAAGACATGTTTGGTCTTGGGCATTGTGTTAAATTACATTAAATTATGGCATTTTTTTTTTTATTCAGTTAGTCAAAACAAAGAATAGCACTGTGAGGTTTGGGACACTACTGAAAGCCAAAACATTGAACCACCATTGCTCTAAATAAAATCCGCTGTTTACATGCATTAGTACATTTGGAGTGAATGCAGTAGATACCATTTTTGTGCCTGTCATTTTACAAATTTCATAAGCACTTAGCGCAGCTAGCAGTGCTGTCTATTGAGTATGGGATGAAAGCCGGGATAAGTGGCTTTGTGCCTACTGCTACACATCAGGCTCTTCAAGTCCATAATGTCATACTGACACCAGGAGACAGGTAGTGCCAGGGGTGATGCCCAGGAGTGAAGGGAAGGTCAGCGAAGCTTCACAACCAAACTGGTGCTGATGCCACAGCATGTATGGCTCAAGTGCTTGGCAGTGCATCTTAACAACAAAATGTGACATTTTTAGAAGCTGTCAAATTGCAGTCTAAAAAGCGGTCTTGACTGGGGACCGGGCCAGAGCACCGCTGCAGGGCTTTCAATCTGCCCGTAATGGGAAAGATGGAAGAAGATAAGATTCCAATTCAGCCATTTGCGCACGGCCCAATGTGATCACACTGCAATCTGACAGGGCATTTGGGGAGTTGAGAGAATTCTTAAAGAGACAGAATATTTTCAAGTATGGCTTGATACTCACACCAATTCCATCACTGCTCTTAATTGTTCAGCTCATGGAAAGTAAGTGATGTAATCTGGTGGTATTTCCGATTCTGAACTCAATCACAATTACAACGTCTAGATGACAATGTGACTGCATGGGGATTATTACGCCACCGTGACAAAGAAAGAGGCATAGTTCACATGAGGAAACACATCATACATTTATATATATCGTTTTGCTATTTTATTTTGGTTTCTTAATGCTTATTTAATGTTGTGCACTTGAGTGATTTGTCTTATTTCAACAAGTGAATCATAGTACTGCTGTAGCTGCAATACATTTATTTCTCTGAGGAATCAATGCAATTCAGTCTTATACAATTCTCGCAAACCAGGAACCAAAGTGATTTCAAACATTGCAACAAAAAGAACACAATTACACTGACAGAGAAAACTGCTTGCAACATGTTCAAATATACAGTACTTTGATTATAGCTAAACTCTTATGTTAAATAACTTAACTCTTCTCTTATGAACTTCACTTATTTAGTCTCTCCTGTTTGTGATTCCACCCTGCCGGTGTTAGCTAAACTGAGCAGTGTTGCCAAGTTACTATGGAACCACGGTGTTCTCACATTAATGTATTCTCATTAATGTTGTTTTTTTTTTTCTCCACACCTGTGGAGAAATAAATTCAATTGCACAAGAGTAACAGCCTCTTTGGACCAAGCAACAAAATGTGGCTCAATTTAAAACAGACGATCGTTTATCCAGTACGACCCCCGGGCATTGTAACCCTAATCATATGAACACAGGCAATGCTCTGAAGGGGAGTGTAGGCTTATAGGCAGCACACCTTGATAACTGTAGCTTCTGCTGTGACACTGTCACGACCACGCATGTAAGGTGGAAATATCTCGTCTGTGTCCTTAAAGAGATGTACATTAATAAACATACGTCTAACATGGTGTAGTGTGTGGTGCATAAGGATAAATGCATTAAGGTACATTCCAGTTGCACTGTGCAGATAGAGGAGCAGTGTTTGGCTCGACATGAAGCAACACCGCTGAACACAAAGAACACAAAGATGTAAGGGCTATTTCAGATTTTTAATTAGCCACTCAAAGAATAAGCAATCACGTATATTTGTTTTCTTTGTACTATTAATAACCAAAAAAACAAAACAACAACTTTGCTTCGGCACTCTGCCAAACCACACCATCAGGGTATCATGCCTCTTAACTCCCCATGCACAAATACACGCTGTCTAAATCCCCATCAACTATTTTTAATTAATCTTCAAGATTCATTTTGTCGCTCTGGCTTGTCTTCATAAACGGGCACTGAGATTGGGCCTCAAATACAAAGAAAAGAGAGAGAGAGAGAGAGAAAGAGAGAGAAAAAAAAAAAAAGATTTCTTGTTTCTTTTAGCCAATCTAAATTCTCACATTTTTCCAACAAAAAGCTCATGAGTTGCTGAAACAATACCCTCTTATCTGCAGGACTGAAATGTTCACTCTGTCTCTCTTTTATTAGGCCATATTCAACCTGTGGCAATTGAGAACACAGCCTGCAGAAGCTGCTTTGTGCTGCCAGGAGATAGTGCTACTAGTTGCTGTTGGTTTTTGACTCATCTTTATACCTTTACCCATCAAGTCTAGTTTACAAACACCAACAACCCACTGTATCATCACTCATTGTGGCATCCTGCGGTGGTGTTAACATATCCTGCTGTTTATTGCTGCTTGGACTGAGTGAGACCGTTAAGACAGATGTGTCCAGTCTCCTAGCAGTATACTACACATCAGTGCAAAAGTCTGATCAGCAGTGCCCAACCATTTAGCGAGGAGAGAACAAAAGGGGGTGAGTATAAAAAGCTATTTGTATGTTGCAGGAGGCTTTTGTTGACAGTCAGCATCAAAGGATTGTCTTCCATGTCCTCTCAGCCCTTGTCAAATTGTCATCGAACCTTCCTGAAAATCAAAGAAACCTTTCACACACTTTCTGTGGCATCAACTCCCTCTTTGTCTCTTTCAATAACACATGCACATTTCATCTTGAAAGAAAGAAAAAAACTGTCTGCTTTTTGGGGGCTCTCCAAAGACATACCACTGAACTACATTCAGCCTCCTGCACATCTCCTCAAACAGACTTTATTATCTGTTAATGCTATGGGGGACAGTAAAGAGGTAGCATGCTTAAAGAGACAGCCAAAGACCTGAAAGAGAAGGACGACGACAATATGGAAGCAATAAATGATCCCGATGATCCCATTACTGAGCTACGTAGTTGTAACAATCTAATTTGAGGCCCCCAACATAAACCAGGACCAGGATGTCTAAGCTGACTGGGCCTTCTCATTTTTCTCTAACGAGTGCTCCACCAGTGGTTAAGTAATGACATGAAGGCAGAGTTTGAAATGTGAGCTCAAAGAAGGAAATGCATGTTCCTCTAATCTCTTTCAGATAGGGCCGGAAAAAGCCTGCTCAATGTTGCATTTGGCTGCTTTGTGTTTTGAGTGAAGGATCAGACTAGAACTTCTGACAGTAGAAATATGCTGCCTTCTGAAGTGAAGAGCGTTTTGAACAAAAAACATCAACAAGCTTAAACTTTATCTACAAACAGACTTGTGTCAGAAAGGTTACATACTCTTAATTTCGTGAATTTCGGGGGTTAGTGTAAATGATTCAAAGCCACCACTTCTTTTCTAACTTTTTTTTTTTTTTTTTTTAATACAATGGAGTGTGCCCAGTGGGATTACACAGGACGTTGGGTTTGAAGGTGGGAAGTTATTAAAAAGGTGTGAAGAGAATGTGTGAGACCCCATTTTTGTGACTCCCCGGCGCAAAGTGCAGTCAGTTGTGCAAGGTGTAAGACGTACAGACCGTGGACAGGCTATGTTAGGTATTTTGGTGAGCAGAGGTGCAGAGTGCACCTGTGATGCAATTGGAAACTGGTAGGGATTAAGAAGAAGAATCTGTCAGTGATACAGTTAGAGGATCAATCATGGCCAGTTAAACCAGTTTATCTAATTGGTTTAGCGAGAAGCGTCTACTGTCCATATCTACACATTTCCATTATTTTGCCAAATGCAGAGGGATTTTTCAAGTGATGGCTAAAGCTGCCGATTAGACTGTTTACCTGGTCACAATAGCGCCTTTCTTGCTAATATTCCAAACCAGGCATTGGTCTTTTAATGCCATTTACGTAATTGTACAAACCAGCAATTCAGCATAACAATCACTGTTTACAAGACGGAGGTATTTATTCAAATACCTTGAAAGGATTATAGATTTTGTTGCCTTTGCTAAGGAACTTTTCCATGTCCTGCCGCTATCAAATTTAATCAAAACAATTACAGGCTTGACTCGGAGTCTGCCCTACCACATTATGTAGTGTTAGCTGCAGCCACAGGCCTTTCTTGATTTCAATTAAAAATCCAGTGCCTTCATAAAAACGGTTTGTAAAAAATGAACTGCTTCAGGTGCTACTTTTGGGGGAAACCATTGGAAATAACAACATGCAGGAAGCTATTACACCCCCGGCATCTCTGTGTTTTGGATGAGGATGTAGAGGGAGGAGTAGCAGCGAGGGAACTTTAAAATGTCCTGGAAATTTTTCATGGAGCTGCGAGAGTTAGTGTGTTCAGTGCATCAATGCGTCCAGAATGTCAATGTCCATGCTCGGGTACCCCTGATTAGATTGTTGAAAGTGACCGAGCTGTAGCCTACTTTGAAGAGCACAAAAGTGTGCAGCAAGTATGTGTGCAAGTTGCCAGTAGCATGGTGCTACCTCAGTGTTTCCTCTATGTTGATTTGGAAGTGGTGGCCTGCCACAGCAAAATTTCGGCCGCCACGGTATCAGAAATAGGGCAGACGTACAATGTAGTCGCGGTTGCCTTTTAAATTATCCTGCCTGTTGGAAAACCTGTTCACGACCCCCGCAGGTGGACGGTGATACTGCAGTCTGATGTCGGTTTAGTGAGCGTCACTGTGGCCTACGCCCAACATACAGTATATTCTGAGAATATATATCTATGTTATCTTAAAGTGGTTATTTATGTTTTCAGTATGAACACCTAAGGAATATTTTATTGTAATAATTCAAAAGGAACAAATGTGAAGTTAATGAAATATTCAATCAACCTTAAATCTGCTAAAATGCCAGCTTAATATGTCACTGGGGAGAAAATTGCAATGATGCATTCTGAGCCTCAACTCAGCAAGTAGAGTGTTTCCCTGTGCTTCATGCCTCAGCAAAGACATTTAACACACAGGAACCACAAACAGGACCTTCAACTTAAAGCCTTCACAAGGTTCATAGAGAGTCTTCTGCATTATAGCTCTTACACTAAAGATTCCAATGTGCAGTATAACCTTTCTGTCGCATTTTGTGTATGTGTGCACATTTCTTAGAGTTGCTCTAACAACCATGGAAGAAATCCGATATTTTCATCCATAGGATGGGATGACTTGGACACTAGAAAGCATAAGTCAGGTATTCTGGGAGAGTTGTTTCTGAGGTCATCAAATATGATACACCAGCTTAAGGCAACTGCACCCACTCTTTCAAGGGAAGATGGAGAGGAAACAACATACAGTGCCTGTCTACCAGTCTGGCAATATCTGACAGTCTTCCTTTAGCAGCCTCCTTTATCTCTTACACCCTCGTACACAAGCATATAAATATACAATGGAAGCTGTTACGATCCCACACAGACGCAAACATCAATGAACGCACTCACTCTGTCAGTGTGTTTCAGAATTGAAATTATTCCATCTCTCAGGGGTCCTGTTAAGCTCTTACAAAGCCTCAGTGCGTACAGCAGGTAGATTGATTGTGACTTATTAACTGTGAGTGAGCCCAACAGAGTGCATTAAAACAAAAGGAAATGTGATATTCCCAACCATCAAGTGCTTGTTAGAGCTTTAATTAGGCCTGCACGATATTGGAAAAAAACTTACATTGCGATATATATTGCGATATGAAAAAAAAGACACATTTTTACAAGAGGATATAAACAGCCCTATTTAGAAATACTAAATCATTCTCTACTGGGGTGATTTTGTAGGGGAGTGCATCTACAAAGAAAATAAAAATGTTTTTGTCTTATGTGAACCAGTCTTTGTTGAACAAAAACCAAAGCAAGTAAGCACTGTGATTACTCTTCTGAAGTGATTTTGGAGAGGGAAATTAGTTAGAAATACACTGGTTGACTGACATGACACCACTGTATTCATATAATATCAATCCAGGCTAAAATGAATGATATTAATAATGCATGCATGTTGCTTCCTCTAAATTTCATGTTGTGGTCGACTAGCGGGGCCTGCTTTGGTTGTTTGATCAATTGATTAAAATTGATCATGATTGTTGGTTTGCTGTGCATGCAGAGCCTGCATGTCACACTCTTCAACAAACTGTGTATCCAAGAGCACATAAATCAGTGTAAATGATGTTATATCAGAAACAGACTGCTGTTGTAGATTAGTGTTACGTTTTCAGCGTCGCAGCTCCGAACCATAACGTTAGTTGGGACAGACGCCTTGTTTCTTTAGGCTAACTATGTTAGCTTTAGCCTGGCTGGTAGCAGCTTTCTGTGGTGAAAAATGGCCGGGAGATGTCGTGATTACGCTGCATTAATCAGGTGATTTAGTTTGTCTTTGCAGCGAACATAAAACACTGACTACTGTAGTTTCACTACCCATGGAAAAGCATGTGCATCACTGTGTCAGCGGCAGCTGCCGCTTACGGTACTTTTCTACACACGGGAGAGCCTCACTTCCCATAACAACCCCCCCGTCACATGACCACCTGTCTTAAAGGGGAAGGGTCGGCCGGTAACAATCATGGAAAAGGAGAACGGTGAAAGTTTACTTTTTTTAATCAAGCAGCAAAGAAGCTGTAGCGTCAACATCGCATCGTCCTGCGATGTGACTATCGCGCATGTGCACATCGCGATGTAGACGATGAAACAAAATATCGTGCAGCCCTAGCTTTAATCAAAGTCCTTCCAAATCTGTATACGGAGCCATGGTAATGAATTCCATAAGGCGTCTTTAAAAACAAGGAGACCACACCACAGAGCCTCATTACACAAGACGACCCAGAAGATATTCTACAAAGATCTAGCTCGCCAACAGCAAAATAAGAAATTGTTCTCAATAATTATGGCTCTGGCTTTCATTGTCATCTGAATCATGGCACAAGAGAAGAATTGCTTAATTTCTTAACTCTCTTCCTAAATCGGTCTTTACGACTATCATTATCACAAACAAAAATACCTATAACTAATTCATACTCGAGTGGCAAAACAGCACCCGACCTCATTTGATCTGAGAAATGTGCTGCTTTTGACCATTTGCTGGTTAATAGCAGCAATCCATCCAGCAACGAGCAGCAGTATTGATGCCAGCACTTCTGTTTTAGCTGTGTGAATATGACTGAAGTATACTGAAGTGTAACTCACAGCAATCATATAATCTGCTCTATTCAGGCACAAAGGTGTGTGGTGGTGGGAGGTGACCGTTCCACATGTTGGCTCCAGTGGTGACAGAAATGACAGAAAGTGACAAAAGTGACAATGATTTTAACCCAGCAGAACAAAATCTGAAATCTGATACTATAATATTTGTATCTAAATTCAAGCTTTTACAATTGAATAAACTTTAGGAATAAAAGCTCTGCATCTAAAGCGCTTGCTTTGGTTTCACATCAGCAATCCCTATCCACAGGTATAATAATGATCAGTTGTTTTCTTTTAAGGGCACTATGACCAAATTATCGTTATGTTGTCGATTCCAATGACCGCATTATTATTTCAAATTAAGCTATTTTCATGTGTAGAAAATAGACAAGTGAAGCCGATTACAGAGGAGGTCTGTGGACTGCGCAGAGCAGCCGGGGACGCTGCTTCAGGTAAGAAATGTTGCTGTTGAATGTTTTTTTATGTAATTTTTCAGTGCTGTGAGCACGACAAACATTTACCTCCAATGTACTGAGGTGATGGCAGAAAGATTTAGAGATAGATATCTTAAAATAAGGGCATATACCCAAAACTATCTGCATGGACAGATACCACCAGGGATGAATGCGAAACAATGTTCTTTTGTAATATGGGCACCAGAGCCTTTAATTAAGTCCATTTTTAGCTATACTGTATCTTTATAACCCATAAGACTTGTATATTGTAATTAAAGGAACACGCCGACTTATTGGGACTTTAGCTTATTCACCGTATCCCCCAGAGTTAGATAAGTCCATACATACCCTTCTCATCTCCGTGTGTGTGTCGTAACTCTGTCTGAAGCCCCCACCGCTAGCCAAGCTTAGCACAGATCCTGGAGGTAACCGGCTCCAACTAGCCTACTGCTCTACTGCTCTCAATAAGTGACAAAATAACACCAACATGTTCCTATTTACATGTTGTGATTTGTATAGTCACAGCGTGTACAAATAACAAGGTCACATGAGACACAGCCATCTTCTAACCGTATACATACTGGGAACTATTCTCAGAAGACAAAGCACTGCTACTTGGGTGGAGTGATTATTACTCCAATTCTGAGCGAACTCCAGGCGAACTCTCTGCTCCAAGGGGCTTCTCAGGTGCTGCAAGCAAATCACTCCGCCCAAGTAGCAGAAGTAGCAGTGCTTCGTCTTCTGAGACTATAGTTCCCAGTTTATATACGGTTAGAAGATGGCTGTGTCTCATGTGACCTTGTTATTTGTACACGCTGTGACTATACAAATCACAACATGTAAATAGGAACACGTTGGCGTTATTTTGTCACTTATTGGGAGCAGTAGGCTAGTTGGAGCCGGTTACTTCCAAGATCTGTGTTAAGCTAGGCTAGCGGTGGGTGCGTCAGACAGAGTTACGACACACACACGGAGATGAGAAGGGTATGTATGGACTTATCTAACTCTGGGGGATACGGTGAATAAGCTAAAGTCCCAATAAGTTGGCGTGTTCCTTTAAAGCAAGTTTAATTAAAGGTATATCTGGTGAAAATGTGAAGGCAACTTTCTGTCAATTTAAAATGTTCTACTTCAATATTTATAATCCTAATTATGTGAAGAAATTGTGATTATCATTTTAGCTATAATCCTGCTAAACTTATTCAAGTTAAAGAGTAGATAGGAAAGGCTGATAATTTTTTGAGTAAACACAAGAAAGGGGAAAAAGAACAGGGACAAGCTCAGCTATTCACAACAAAGTTAATCAGGCTTGCCTGAAAACAACTGAAGCTTCATTGGATGTCTAATTGGATTAAACCAAAACAGAGGATATGTTTTGTCTGCAGTTGTTGTGATGGCTTGACCTCTAATGGCAGTCCTTTTTTTTTAATTTCTTCAGCTCCTCAATCAGACTAAGACTAATGACTACTGGCACATCTGACACATGGTGGCCAGGCAGTTTTCTAGAGAGTGACTCTTATAAGTTAAAACTGAGAGAGAATTGGTCAAGGTCATTGAGAAAGGCGAAGCAGCTCCAGCAGCGTAAAACTCACACAAATCACAGACTGTCTGTCTTGCCGCTCTCTCCTCCAGGGGACATTTAACCCACTCCTGCGATGTCCTTTCCAGGCAAGGAGTGCCGTCATTTCAGAGGTTTATGTGGCAACGTACCTGCCAGGACAGCTGATGACACATTTCAAACAGGACGTGTGAGCACCTTGGTGCTGTTGAGGAGCGTTAAAAGTAGAGGAGAGGGACAACGGCTTACAGCTCCCTAAGGCTGATGCTAATCTCGTTCATATACCACTGCACAGGCCATCTCTACTGTAACCTGGCAGACTGTTCCAGGCCTACTAAGCTGGAATCAACGGTTACACTCCATTACAAAAAGTAAACATTGGTGAATAAATATCTAAAATAAACTGGCTAAATATCAGTTATTCGTCCAATATCAAACACACTGGACATGACAAGTTAGGGGGATTTACTGCATTTATTTAGGGTTGAGTTGCAAACATTTATTAAAATCAAAGTGACAGAAAATGTGCTGTCTCTAAGGAGTAAGGCAGAACCCCTCCTGAGCCAATCAGGAACAAATATGTCTTTTGTTTTGAGTGCCAATTATAGCACACCATCAGGCCAATCATTGAATTCTTTAAAACGCTGTGGCAAGATGCACAATGTCGCCATGTTGCGTGAAATTAACAGAGCAAATGGACAGAGACTGATCCATACATGTAGTCCTGTTATCATGGGGTCATAACTGGTGCGGCCCTGATTATTTTATTGTGTCTCTCATTTCACTATTTTTACACACACATTACTGCCACATTGACTGAGCTGACGCGACCTCTGGAAAAATGCCTCTATATTTACTGTGAGTATGGCAGAGTGTTTCAGGATCAATTAAGTGAGTGTGTGAGTCTGTGTGTGTGTGTTTGTAGGTCAGCCTTTTAAGCACTGCCTATCATCCGAGAGGCTGTGAGCCATCAATGACTAATGTGTCAGTCTGTCACAGTCAAGGACCTACCATATGGCGCCAGGGCCCCCCCCCCCCTCCCCACACTTAAACTAATGGGTGGGCTGGGAGAAACAGCACAGCTAACTAACCACACTTACAAAGCCAAACTGTCTGTAGTAGGGATGCAAATGTTAAGCAGTTTTTGTTTTAATCAATCGGCCATATCAACAATTAATAATTGATTAACCATGAAAGCTTATAAAATACAAAATCCATGATTTTTAGCACAACGTTAGTAAATAGTCTACTTCAATCATGAATTGAATAAATACCAGTATGAGCATTGAGCATGCATTCATAATGCATTCCTGATTGATCAAAAGTTTGATGGATGATTTACTGATCATTGATGAATCATTAATATTGCTAGTCTAAGTGCATATATGAGCAAGGCAATGTGCCAATTAGAGCAGGCTCACACTGTGGAGGATGGCCCAGAGGCAAAGCAGCGCTGCGGCCACCTCTCCTAGGAAGCCCTCCAATTACCACCCAGCAGGTGCAGGTGTCTGGTTGACTCATGAGAACACATGATGCACGAGGAACCTCATGGAATTGAGGTACTCTATCGGTCTCTCTGCCAGTCTTGTGTCTCTGCCCCTTTGTGACTTTTAATCCAATATTTTTCCATCACCTCTTTTTATCTTCCTTCCTCAATTTGTTTCTTCTAAATTGAAAGTAATTCCAAAGATATCGACCGAGTGAAAGCGAGGTAAAGGAGAGGTTTTTTTGTTTTGTTTTTAATGCGTTGCCTTTCAACTCAGCATCTTCTTGGTATGGGAGTCCGAGGCAGCTGATGTGACCTAACCTTGCCACCACATGGTGACTACTGTGCCAACCCTACTTGCATTCCTGCTGATGAAACGTCGCCCATGACAGTCCATCAGCGTCTCTGCCTGCTCATTTGTTTCCCCCCCCTCTTAAATCTCCCCTAAGTCACTTTCAAAGTCTGTATTTAACGATCAGCAAGTCAGGAGATGTGTCACAGGTCAAGCTGGCTAATGTATTACTATAGCCATCAGTGGCAACTTAGCTCAATATTGCCCTCAAAATGCACTGCCATCATCTACATTATGCAGCTGGAGCACAGGCCACAACAAAAATGCCTTTGTTGTAAATGTGTTTCTGGTTAAAATGGAGAATATACATAATTTTCTTTATCTTTACATTTTAAGTGTTTGCTGTTCTATAGCTGATTCTGAGGCATTATGACTACACCAGAGGACTGCTTTCTTAGATATATTTGTTAAGGCATGAAATGCATTGTCATAATTGCCATTTTTTGCTTCCCGATACCGATTCTGATACCTGAACTTGCGTATCGGCCAATACAGAGTACTGATCCGATACCAGTGTGTCATATATTTTATTATGTTTTAACAGCTGAATACTATCATCTGTATGGATGCGATATTACTTCTATCTTTGTCGGGCTGGCTCAGGTTAAACTCTTTGTGAAATATGAATGCCACAGAGCTTTCTTTTATTCTGCAGTTTGACAGTCAGTTATAACGGAAAAAGAACATAAATAAACTACTTTAACGTAGATTTTCTTTAGGGCTTTATTACGTGGTATCGGATTGGTGTATAAACTCCAGTACTTCCGGATACAGATACCAGCGTTTTAGGCAGTTTCGGAGCGGATACCGAACATCTCTAGTCATAATACACATACATCAGAAATTTAATTATTATCAAACAGTGCATCTCCTAAAGTAATTTGTCAAGCTTACTGTATAGCCACATGTTGTTATATAACAGGAACAAGCTCCAATTCAAAACCAATTCAAACCCTCTTACTGTGTCTGTCAATAGAATGTATGCGAACATGATTTTTACCATGGTGAATATCTGTGCCCCTTGTGCCACATCTTTAAAAAAGACAAGCGACAAAGTGACACTGGAAGCCAATGCAACCTGCGACTCATGAAGCTGTTCCACTGACAGAGCCTTGGCCCCATCCGAACCTTGCAGAAGCAAGTGTGTCAGCCATGCAAAATGGAGAACAGATGTGGTATATGGGCAGAGTAATATAGTCTTAGGCTGCCTCCACCGCACCTGATGATATGGAGCCAATAGGGGCATTTGTCAAATGCAATCAGGTGTGATGGAGGGAAGAGATAGAGCAGGCAAAGAGAAAGAGGAAGGGGGTGGGGGACTGCTGAACAGCTTGAGCCCTGCCAAACTCTCTTCAGAGCATCAGCTGTGGAGGGACAAAGACCAAAACATGTGCCCACCTACATGAGGACAGCTCTGTTCTGAAAGGAGAGTGTCACTTACAAAAAACCTTAATCACACAGGAGACGGTTTAAAAATCAAACCACTCTGCATTTCTGTGAGGATATTTAAACTGTGGATGGTTTACAGTGCACACAAAAAAAAAAGGTGCACCTCAAATGCACAAATTTCCTAAAATGCCACAAGGTCAGATTTTAATCAAAGGTAAGAGACACTCAGCGCTTCATTTCTGTGTGAACTATGGAGCTATCTCTTTTCTGCTGCTCTTTTCTAAGCCTATAAAAAGGTCCACAAGGTCAGAATAAAGGCCAGTGCAGTCCCCTAAGTAGGGCACTTGAATGGAAAGTCTGAATCTGATTTACAGTTTGGCCACATTTGCAAGCTGCCAATGACTGGGCAGCCAGCCAGACAGAGCAAAGGAGTGTATCTGTGAGGCTGCAGGTAGTAATGAATGCTGGCCCTTTCTCAGAATTCTGATGTATATTGACATAATCATATTATTAACACGGAGCACTAAAAAATTGTACAAGGTATGTGAAGAAACTGATCGTAAGAGATCAGAACATCAAAACCCTGTACGAGAGTTTTTGTTTTACTTGAGGAACCAAATCAGCCTCAACTTGCTTTGAATTTTGATCTGTGTCAGTGATGACATGCGTTAAACTTCTAAAACTCCATTCATACTGACAAGTTTCCCTCCTTTGTGTAAATGGAAAATTGCATCTCAACATGTGTTGTATCCTCAAACCAGATGGCAATGGGGCAATTTTGTTAAATGATTACGAATTTAAAGAGGAACACCATTGGTGGAAAATTTGCACCAAATCTTTTTAATTTTTTATTTTTTTTATTTGCAAAAGCAAAACATTAAACCAATATACAAACATA